>NC_092296.1:5997218-6114718 GCF_036320965.1 Panulirus ornatus
TTTTGTTTTTTCTCATTTCATTCATTATTTCGTGCTTATTTTAATAAGGGGAGTGAGTTTTACTTTTTCTTCTTGGACTTTTATCATACAATCTTTTCATACATATATATGCTTTTGGTTTATTTGTTGTAGTATTTAGTGGCTTCTATTAGACTTTAAGTTTTAAGTTTTATTTCTAGCATTTTCAGTATATATATATATATATATATATATATATATATATATATATATATATATATTATATACATATATTTTTTTTTTTCTTTTTTGCTCTGTCGCTGTCTCCCGCGTTTGCGAGGTAGCGCAAGGAAACAGACGAAATATATATATATATATATATATATATATATATATATATATATATATATATATATATATATATGTGTGTGTGTGTGTGTGTGTGCGTGTGTGTATACTGAACCGCCTGCTCCCGCGTTGGCAAGGTAGCGCAAGGAAACATAAGAATGGCCCAACCCATCCATATAAACATGTACATAAACATCCACACACGGATATATACATTTCAACGTATACATACATATATCTACACAGGCACATATACACATGTACTTATCCATACTTGCCTTCATCCATTCTCGTCGCCACCCAGCTACACACGAAATGGCATTCTCCCTCCTCCAGCGAGGCAGTGCCAGGAAAAAAAAAAAAAAAAATTCGTTCACATTCAGTCTCTAAATGTCATGTGTAATTCAAAGAAACCACAGCTCCCTTTCCACATCCAGGCCCCACAGACCTTTCCATGGTTTACCCCAAACGCTTCACATGCCCTGGTTCAATCCACTGACAGCACGATCCAGGTACACCACATTGTTCCAATTCACTCTATTCCTTGCATGCCTTTCACCCTCTTGTATGTTCAGGCCTCAGTTGCTCAAAATCTTTTCACTCAATCCTTCCGCCTCCAGTTTGGTCTCTCACTTCTCTTTCTTCCCTCTATCCTCTTTGTCAATCTTTCCTCTCTCATTCCCTCCACGTGACCAAACTATTTTAATACACTTATCGTTTGTTCACGTAATGGCATGTCTTATCTTTTATTTATTCATCTTATGATGGCTTTCCTGTTTTGTATCTAGCTTACATTTGTGAAATGAAAGATATATATATATATATATATATATATATATATATATATATATATATATATATATATATATATATATATATATATCGCTACCTCGCAAATGCGGGAGACAGCGACAAAGCAAAATAAATAAATAAATAAATAAATATATATATATATATATATATATAAATATGTATAATATATAATATATATTGTTCTATGAAATAATGTTTGTTGAATGTGTTTGATGATAGTGGCAGATATAGGGTGTTTTGATCGAGGTGGTGTGCAAAGTGAAAGGGTTAGGGAGAATGATTTGGTGAACAGAGAAGAGGTGGTAAAGGCTTTGCGGAGGATGAAAGCTGGCAGGGCAGCAGGTTTGGATGGTGCTGCAGTGGTATTTATTAAAAAGGGGGTGACTGTGTAGTTGACTGGTTGGTGAGGTTATTCAGTGTGTGTGTGACTCGTGGTGGGGTGCCTTAGGATTGGCGGAATGCTTGCATGGTGCCATTGTGCAGGGGCAGGGGGGATAGGGGTGAGTGCTCGAATTACAGAGGTATGAGTTTGTTGAGTATTCCCGGGAAGTTATGTGGGAGGGTATTGATTGAGAGGGTGAAGGCATGTACAGAGCATCAGACTGGGGAGGAGCAGTGAGGTTTCGGAAGTGGTGGAGGGTGCGTGGATCAGGTCTCTGCTTTAAAGAATATATGCAAGAAATACTTAGAAGAGCAGATGGATTTGTGTGTAGCATTTATGGATCTGGAGAGGGCATATGATAGATTCGATGGAGATGCTCTGTGGAAGGTATTAACAATATATGGTGTGGGAGGCAAGTTGTTAGAGGCAGTGAGGAGTTTTTGTCGAGGATGTGTAGGAAGAGAGGAAAGTGATTGGTTCTCAGTGAATGTTGGTTTGCGGCAGGGGTGCGTGATGTCTCCATGTTTGTTTAATTTGTTTATGAATGGGGTTGTTAGGGAGGTGAATGCAAGAGTTTTGGAAAGAGGGGCAGGTATGCAGTCTGTTGGGGATGAGAGAGCTTGGGAAGTGAGTCAGTTGTTGTTTGCTGATGATACAGCGCTGGTGGCTGATGCAGGTGAGAAACTGCAGAAGCCGGTGACTGAGTTTGGTAAAGTGTGTGAAAGAAGAAAGCTGAGAGTAAATGTGAATAAGAGCAAGGTTACTGGGTACAGTAGGGTTGAGGGACAAGTCAGTTGGGAGGCGAGTCTGAATGGAGAAAGGCTGGAGGAAGTGAGGTGTTTTGGGTATCTGGGAGTGGATTTGGCGGCAGGTGAAGCCATGGAAGCGGAAGTTAATCGTGGGGTGGGGGAGGGGGGCGAAAGTTCTGGGAGTGTTGAAGAATGTGTGGAGGTCGAGAACGTTATCTTGGAGGGCAAAAGTGGGTATGTCTGAGGAAATAGTGGTTCCAACCATGATATATGTTTGCAAGGCATGGGCTACAGACAGAGTTGTGTGGAGGAGGGTGGATGTGCTGGAAGTGAGATGTTTAAGGACAATATGTGGTGTGAGGTGGTTTGATCGAGTCAGTAATGAAGGGGTAAGAGAGATGAGTGGTAGTAGGAAGAGCATGGTTGAGAGAGCAGAAGAGGGTGTTTTGAAATGGTTTGGTCATATGGAAAGAATGAGTGAGGAAAGATTGACAAAGAGGGTATGTGTGTCAGAGGTGGAGGGAACAAGAAGTGGGAGACCAAATTGGAGGTGGAAAGATGGAGTGAAAAAGATTTTGAGTGATCGGGGCCTGAACATGCAGGAGGGTGAAAGGCGTGCAAGGAATAGAGTTAATTGGAACAATGTGGTATACTGGGGTCGACGTGCTGTTAATGGATTGAACCAGGGCATGTGAAGTACCTAGGGTAAACCATGGAAAGTTCTGTGGGGCCTGGATGTGGAAAGGGAGCTGTGGTTTCAGTGCATTATACATGACAGCTAAAGACTGAGTGTGAACGAATGTGGCCTTTGTTTTCTTTTCCTAGCTCTACCTCGCGCACATGCAGGGGGAGGGGGTTGTTATTTTATGTGTGGCGGGATGGCAACGGGAATGAATAAGGGCAGAGAGTATGAATTATGTACATGTGTATATATGTATATGTCTGTGTGTGTACATAAATGTATACATTGAGATGTATAGGTGTGTATATGTGCGTGTGTGGATGTGTATGTATATACATGTGTATGTGGGTGGGTTGGGCTATTCTTTTGTCTGTTTCCTTGCGCTACCTCGCTAATGCGGAAGACAGCAACAAAGTATAATAAATAATATAAATAAATATGAAATAAGGGATCCTATGTTTGTTTATGTAATAGATAATGTATATTCCTATGTGTGATAGGTTTTATGTACATTTTCCTGTACAAATAAATTGCATTTCCAGTGTCAGAGAGGTAGTGCCAGGAAACAGATGAAGGAGGACCCAGCCACTCATATATACATATAGACACACATATATAGAGATGAAGTGAGTATTTTGATGGTTTACTGGATGTGTTTGATGATATAGTGGCAGACGTAGGGTGTGTTGGACAGGGTGGTGTGCGAAGTGAGAAGGTCAGGAAATATGGTTTGGTTAAGAGAAAAGAGGTAGTGAAAGCTTTGCGAAAGATGAAATCCAGGATGGCGGCAGGGTTGGGATGGTACTGCAGTAAAATTTATTGAGAAAGGGGGTGCCTGTGTTGTTGATTGGTTGGTAAGGAAATTCAATGTGTGAATGGATTATGGTGAAGTGCCTGAGGATTGGCAAAATGCATGCATAGTGCCTCTGTACAAAGGCAAAAGGGATAAAGATGAGTGTTCAAATTACAGAGGCATAAGTTTGTTGAGTATTCCTGGGAAAATATATGGGAGGGTATTGACTGAAAGGGTGAAGACATGTACAGAGCATCAGATTGGGGAAGAGCAGCATGGTTTCAGAAGTGGTAGAGGATGTGTGGATCAGGTATTTGCTTTGAAGAATGTGTGAAAAATACTTATAAAAACATTGATTTGTATGTAGCATTTATGGATCTGGAGAAGGCATATGATAGGGTTGACAGAGATGCTCTGTGGAAGATCTTAAAGAGTATTTGGTGTCAGAGGTAAGTCACTAGAAGCAGTGAAAAGGTTTTACCAAGGACGTAAGGCATGGGTATGAGTAGGAAGAGAGTAACTGGTTCCCAGTGAATGTTGGTCTGCAGCAGGGGTGTGTGATGTCCCCATGGTTGTTTTATTTGTTTACGAATGGGGTGGCTAAGGAGGTAAATGAATGCTTTGGAGAGATGGGCGAGTATGCAGTCTGCTGGGGATGAGAGGGTCTGGGAAGAGAGTCTGTTGTTGTTCGCCAATGATACAGCTCTAGTGGCTGATTTGCGTGAAAAACTGCAGACGTTGGTGACTCACTGCTCCCCAGGAAATAAATGTTTCCTTCAAAGTTAATACATTCCTTTACCTAGTGTGAAGGTAAGGTAGATGTCACTGTCCTGAGATTAAAACAGAACCATATCATTCTAGTAGAAACAGAGAGAATTGTTAAACAGTGCCAAAAAAGGGGGAGAAGGCTGTAGTAACCATACAACTTACAGAATTGCCTTTCAGGTTCTGAAGACAAAATCATTAATCTGTAACAAAAATGTCCCTTGTCATAGCTTCAAATGTGGAAAATGATGATTACAGTCCTAATCAGAGTTCCTTGGACTCAAGAACCTGAGATGAGACTGTTGAGAGAAGGACACTGTGTCCATATAGCTAAAAAGTAAATAAGGTTTGTATGGGTGAAAGTTTTCTGTAGAATGACTTGAAAGAGACGTAATGTTTGTGTCAAGATGATGATATGATAACATAAACATATCAAAACAAGTTTTTCAAAGTACTGATTCTTCTTACATCATTGTATTTCACTTTACATGACTTACGGCATTTGTAAACAAGGGTAAAGAAAACCTCATGATGCAAATTTCTAAAAACCTTTTGCATCTCTACTCTTGTTACAGGATGACCATGTTATTCTAAGGTACACTTTGATATAAAAGTTCTTAATTTTTGTGTCCTCAGCTCCCATCATCATAGGTTCCGTCATACAATACAAATACAAGAATAATAAGTTGAACATATGGGCTTGAGTTTGCAGTAACTGATGTGACAGACTTCTCGCAGCAGCCAGCAAGATCCAGAGTGAATATAATGACTCTCCAGTGGAAGTATAATGTCTGCATGTGAAGGTTATCATGGATGGGCCATTCACATATGTAGGGGTGAGGTGATCAAGAGCATGTCAGTTATATCTGTGATGCATTTAGAGTGTAAGTTGAAGGAGTCAACATCTTCAAGCCAAACTGCAACTTCCTGAAATGTATGGAAAAATGTTAGCTGAGAGCTTATGAATAAACATAAATAAACAAGTAAATGTATGTTTTGTTTCTCTTAGTATTAGTTAGTAATACTGTGGGAGGACCTATACAAACATTCAGTTCAGTTGTGGTAACTACAGATGTATTTGATTAGGATACTTCAGTCAATATGGCAAAACACCATGTTCATATTTACACCTTACTCCAAAAATACTTTTTAGTATCCTGGTAGATTGCCCTCATACCACTTCCATGGCTGTAGATTGCTGGTCTGTTGTCAGTGCCTGTTCTTGTTTGAAAATTCTGCTGTAAATCCATGCAAGATGCACCATGTATTGCAAAGAAAGTGGGGAGAGAAGTGATGTTTAAATATGAACAAAGTGTTTTGCTCTTTTGACTTAGGTGCCCTAATCAAATACATCTATGCTTGCCACAACGAAACTAAACTTTTAGATGAGTCCTTCCACAGTATTTCCAACTTCTCAGCATGAAATAGGTATTAATGGCAAACCTCTCAGATGTATGAGGATGTGTGATGATTGGAGCTACTGTGAAATGGTTTACTGTACCGGTTACTTAGCAACAATACATGACAAATTTATTTAGGGTATATGCTACAGATCTAGGGTCCACGTATTTCTAATAATAGTCCTAAAATTTCAAAAATTTTGTTTTTTCTCAAAACCTCAAAGTAATGTCTTGATGGCACCCGCCATGTCTCCTAGAGGGTCTTTTACATCTTTTGACTTTTAAGTACGTTCCCATTTTCATAAAATTAACATAAGACAAAGTATGCATTGAAAGCCCTCCTAATCAATCTGCTTTTGGAGACTTGACAGATACAGCTTTCTCGAAGGATTCAATTTGGTCAAGGGGAGAAGATGCAAGTCCCAAAGAATACTGTCACCCTAAATAATGAATAAGGTAATAAACCATGATGCTGAATTACTCCTTCATATATGCTTTTCTCAAAGAGATTACCAACATTATCCTAAGGACTAAGTATAAATTCAAATTGGTAACATTACTAATTAATTAAAAATATCCAATGTTACTAGTACTCCAATGAATACCATGTATCATACTTTGTTGCTGTCTCCCACGTTAGCGAGGTAGTGCAAGGAAACAGACAAAAGAATGGCCCAACCCACCCACATACACATGTATATACATACGCGTCCACACATGCACATATACATACCTATACATCTCAACGTATACATATATATACACACAGACATATCCATATATACACATGTACATAATTCATACTGTCTGCCCTTATTCATTCCCGTCGCCATCCCGCCACACATGAAATAACAGCCCCCTCCCCCGCATGTGCGAGAGGTAGCGCTAGGAAAAGACAGCAAAGGCCACATTCATTCACACTCAGTCTCTAGCTGTCATGTATAATGCACCGAAACCACAGCTCCCTTTCCACATCCAGGCCCCACAAAACTTTCCATGGTTTAACCCAGATGCTTCACATGCCCTAGTTCAATCCATTGACAGCAAGTCGACCCCAGTATACCACATCGTTCCAATTCACTCCATTCCTTGCACGCCTTTCACCCTCCTGCATGTTCAGGCCCCAGTCGCTCAAAATCTTTTTCACTCCATCTTTCCACCTCCAATTTGGTCTCCCACTTCTCGTTCCCTCCACCTCTGACACATATATCCTCTTTGTCAATCTTCCCTTACTCATTCTCTCCATGTGACCAAACCATTTCAATACACCCTCTTCTGCTCTCTCAATCACACTCTTTTTATTACCACACATCTCTCTTGCCCTTTCATTACTTACTCAATCAAACCACCTCACACCACATGGTCACATGGAGAGAATGAGTGAGGAAAGATTGGCAAAGAGGATATATGTATCAGAGGTGGGGGGAATGAGGAGAAGTGGGGGACCAAATTGGAGGTGGAAGGATGGAGTTAAAAACATTTTGAGCGATTGGGGCCTGAACATGCAGGAGGGTGAAAGGCGTGCAAGGAATAGAGCGAACTGGAACAATGTGGTATACCTGGGTCGACGTGCTGTCAATGGATTGAACCAGGGCATGTGAAGCGTCTGGGTTAAACCATGGAAAGTTTTGTGGGGTCTGGATGTGAAAAGGGAGCTGTGGTTTCAGTACATTATACATGACAGCTATAGACTGAGTGTGAAAAAATGTGGCCTCTGTTGTCTCTTCCTAGCGCTACCTAGCGTGCATGCGGGAGGAGGGGGTTGTCAATTTCATGTGTAGCGGGATGGCGATGGGAATGAATAAAAGCAGCAGGTATGAATTATGTACATGTCTATATATGTATATGTCTGTGTATGTATATATATGTATATGTTGAAATGTACAGGTATGTATATGTGCGTGTGTGGATGCGTATGTGGGTGGGTTGGGCCATTCTTTCGTCTGCTTGCTTGCGCTACCTCGATAATGTGGGAGACAGTGACAGAGTATAATAGAATAAATATAAAAATACAGAAATATACATATATGTTACTCCAATATGAAATAAAACTGAAAAGTACCTTTAATTCCTTTAGGAATAATGCAAATATACCTTGCCAGATCATCTTTAATGTTTAATCAGTTCTTGAGCAACTAGCATCAATTAGACTGTGGAGGCTGCTGCATTCCTTGCTGTTTTTGGAGTTGGTGTTGCTGTAGCACCTGTATATGTTTGGTCTTGATAGCTTCCAGTTCATTTACCCTAGTCTTAGCATGGTCCAAGCGGTGCATAGCCATTTGTAAGGTCTTCTGGGAATTGTAGCTTGACCCCTCATGTGCTTGTCCTGTTATCGTAAAGCAGAAAGAAATAAAAACTTAACCATTCTAAATTTATCACTGAGTTCTCAATGAAACCTGCAAAATAAGCTTTCAAAGCAAAATTTCATGAACATCAACAAAAATATAAAGATCTGACATAACTAATCTAGGGATGATAATGATTTAACGATTGGCAAGGAGGATTTGAACCCAGTCCTACCACAAGGTTGGCTGGTTCACTAATGATAGAACTTTGAGGCGACAAAGTTAACATACCAGTCTGCCATGCGGTTGGATCAGGTGTGAATCCTCCTCACCCATAAGTAAGTCGACATCATCTATTCCATGTGTCCAGTACATGTTAAAGATGTAATTACAGATATACATAAAAAGTACAAAATAAACAAACAATACTCCGCTAACTTCAAACTTAAGACCATTCCTTACCATTATGATGGTGGTTTGCAATTTTCAAATATAATCCCAGGACCCTTTTTATATGGTTTTTGTAGCTTCAAGGGTGAGCTACAAACAGAATCAGGGAAGATGGACTTGTTTTGTGTGAGTTCTTTGAAAATTTCTTACTCCTTTCCATTAAATGATTATAAAATAATCTCACAAAGGTTACTTTTCACTGGTGACATAAGTGCATGCAGGAAAAGTCTGGTAATGCCAAGGAGCTTATGTATCAACACTAATATCAGTAACAACAACAATCCATGAACCATAACACCAAAATTATTAGAGCACTCCTGTAGGGACAAAAGGCAAGCGCTGAACATTCTGGCTATCAACCATTTCATTAATTGTTGTAATACAGGAGAGGGTGATTCTCTAATAGGTCGCAATATTCATTCTGATGCAGTGAGGAGCTCCATAAATGATCTCAATACAGTATAAACTTTTGATAGCTTGGGAATTTTCTGCTACTCTTTGTCTGTAGCTATGGTGCTACCTTAAATTGAGTGATGAAAGTAATGTCCTTAGACAAAACAGTGGGCGTACTTGATTGCCTTGTACATGGTGAAAGTGTAGCCTCTGCCAGAAGGCACTCTGGCATTCAAGAGTCAATAGTGCAAACCGTATAGAAAAACGAGGTAGCCTTTTGTACTAAGTACATGGCAAGAGGGTTGATGTACTGCCATCATGCTATACAGTAATATTTTTTTATTACTTAACTGTGCAGTTCTGTACATTATACACATGTCATTCACCTGTTTATGTACCAGATAACAGTGAATGAATCCCTGAGGGTCAACTGAGAGTGTAATAACCTCCCACGGACAGAGGCAACCTTATTAAGTATCATGAACAAATTTCACTTGAAAGCCTATGCCCTCACCTACACTGTTCCCTTCCTTATCTCTTGCATTAGGTTTTCATCAACTTTTTTTTCTACACTTTGTCGCTGTCTCCCGCATCAGCGAGGTAGCGCAAGGAAACAGACGAAAGAATGGCCCAACCCACCCACATACACATGTATATACATATACGACCACACAGGCACATATACATACTTATACATTTCAACGTATACATATATACATACATGAAAAGACAACCCCTCCCCCTGCATGTGCGCGAGGTAGCGCTAGGAAAAGAAACAAAGGCCACATTCGTTTACACTCAGTCTCAAGCTGTCATGTACAATGCACCAAAACCACTGCTCCCTTTCCACATCCAGGCCCCACAAAACTTTCCATGGTTTACCTAGACACTTCACATGCCCTGGTTCAATCCATTGGCAGTACGTCGACCCCGGTAAATCACACTGTTCCAATTAACTCTATTCCTTGCACGCCTTTCACCCTCCTGCACGTTCAGGCCCTAATCGCTCAAAATCTTTTTCACTTCATCTTTCCACCTCCAATTTGGTCTCTCACTTCTCCTTGTTCCCTCTCCCTTTGACACATATATCCTCTTTGTCAATCTTTCCTCACTCATTCTCTCTATGTGACCAAACCATTTCAAAACACCCTCTTCTGCTCTCTCAATCAAACTCTTTTTATTACCACACATCTCTCTTACCCTTTCATTACTTACTCGATCAAATCACCTCACACCACATATTGTCCTCAAATGTCCTCAAACATCTAATTTCCAACACATCCACCCTCCTCCGCACAACTCTATCTATAGCCCGTGCCTTGTAACCATATAAGATTGTTGGAACCACTATTCCTTCAAACATACCCATTTTTGCTTTCAGAGATAATGTTCTCGCCTTTCACACATTTTTCAACACTCCCAGAACTTTCACCCCCTCCCCTACCCTGTGACTCACTTCCACGGTTCCATCTGCTGTCAAATCCACTCCTAGATATCTAAAACACGTTACTTCCACCTGTTTTTCTCCATTCAAACTTACCTCCCAACTGACTTGTCCCTCAACCCTACTGTACATAATAACCTTGCTCTTATTCACATTTACTCTCAGCTTTCTTCTTTCACACAATTTACCAAACTCAGTCACCAGCTCCTGCAGTTTCTCACATGAATCAACCACCAGCGCTGTATCATCAGCAAACAACTGACTCACTTCCCAAGCTCTCTCATCCACAACAGACTGCATACTTGCCCCTCTCTCCAAAATACTTGCATTCACCTCCCTAACAACGCCATCCATAAACAAATTAAACAACCATGGAGACATCACGCACCCCTGCTACAAACCAACATTCACTGAGAACCAATCACTATCCTCTCTTCCAACTCGTACATGTGCCTTACATCCTCGTTAGAACATTTCACTGCTTCTAACAACTTGCCTTACACACCATATATTCTCAATACCTTCCACAGAGCATCTGTATCAACTCTATCACATGCCTTTTCCAGATCCATAAATGCTACATACAATTCCAGTTGCTTTTCTAAGTATTTCTCAAATACATTCTTCAAAGCAAACACCTGATCCACACATCCTCTACCACTTCTGAAACCACACTGCTCTTCCGCTCTTCCTCAATCTGATGCTCTGTACATGCCTTCACCCTCTCAATCAATACCCTCCCATACAATTTTCCAGGAATACTCAACAAACTTATACCTCTGTAATTTGAGCACCCACCTTTATCCCCTTTGCCTTTGTACAATGGCACTATGCATGCATTCCTCCAATCCTCCGGCACCTCACCATGAGTCATACATACATTGAATATCCATACCAACCAGTCAAGAACATAGTCACCCCCTTTTTGAATAAATTCCACCGCAATACCATTGAAACCCGCTACCTTGCTGGCTATCATCTTCAGCAAAGCTTTTACTACCTCTTCTCTGTTTACCAAATCACTTTCCCTAACCCTCTCACTTTGCACACCACCTCAACCAAAACACCCTATATCTGCCACTCTATCATCAAACACATTCAACAAACCTTCAAAATACTCACTCCATCTCCTTCTCACATCACCACTACTTGTTATCACCTCTCAATTTGCCCCCTTCACTGATGTTCCCATTTGCTCTCTTGTCTTATGCACTATATTTACCTCCATCCAATACATCTTTTTATTCTCCCTGAAATTTAATGATACTCTCTCACCCCAACTCTCATTTGCCCTCTTCTTCACCTCTTGCACCTTTCTCTTGACCTCCTGCCTCTTTTTTTTATACATCTCCCAGTCATTTGCACTATTTCCCTGCAAAACTCGTCCAAATGCCTCTCTCTTCTCTTTCACAAATAATCTTACTTCATCCCACCACTCACTACCCTTTCTAATGTGCCCACCTCCCACGCTTCTCATGCCACAAGCATCCTTTGTGCAAGCCATCAATGCTTCCTTAAATACATCCCATTCCTCCCCAACTCCCCTTATGTCCTTTGCTCTCACCTTTTTCCATTCTGCACTCAGTCTCTCCTGGTACTTTCTCACACAATTCTCCTTCCCAAACTCACTTACTCTCACCACCCCAACATTCTCTCTTCTTTTCTGAAAACGTCTACAAATCTTCACCCTCGCCTCTACAAGATAATGATCAGACATCCCTCCAGTTGCACCTCTCAGCACATTAACATCCAAAAGTCTCTCTTTCGTGTGCCTATCAATTAACACGTAATCCAATAACGCTCTCTGGCCATCTCTCCTACTTACATATGTATACTTATGTATATCTCTCTTTTTAAACGAGTTCCCATGTACACCAATTATTATGTATATCTCTCTTTTTAAACGAGTTCCCATGTACACCAATTATTCTCTCAACTGCCACATTACTCACCTTTGCATTCAAATCACCTATCACTATAACCCGGTCTCGTGCATCAAAACTACTAACACACTCATTCAGCTGCTCCCAAAACACTTGCCTCTCATGATCTTTCTTCTCATGCCCAGGTGCATATGCACCAATAATCACCCATCTCTCTCCATCCACTTTCAGTTTTACCCATATCAATCTAGAGTTTACTTTCTTAAACTCTATCACATACTCCGACAACTCCTGTTTCAGGAGTAATGCTACTCCTTGCCTTGCTCTTGTCCTCTCACCAACCACTGACTTTACTCCCAAAACATTCTCAAATCACTCTTCCCCTTTACCCTTGAGCTTCATTTCACTCAAAGCCAAAACATCCAGGTTACTTTCCTCAAACATACTACCTATCTCTCCTTTTTTCTCACCTTGGTTACATCCACACACATTTAGACACCCCAATCTGAGCCTTCGAGGAGGATGAGCACTCCCCGCGTGACTCCTTCTGTTTCCCCTTTCAGAGTGTTGAAATACAAGGAGGGAAGGGTTTCTAGCCCCTTGCTCCTGTCCCCTTAAGCTGCCTTCTAAGACATGCAAGGAATGCGTGGGAAGTATTCTTTCTCCCCTATCCCCAGGTATTGGGGAGAAACTACCACAACAAAAGACATCATATAGACCTTATGGATGGGCCATCTGTAAAATCAAACAGCACCTGAATGCTGATATGTGTGAGCTGATTAAGCAATATAAACACAAGTTAGCAGTTCAAAAACACAAATGATTATACTGGCATCACATTTAACTAAATATCTAATGAGACTATTGAATAGTACAACAATGCCAAGTTTAAACTTCAATCAGTTGATTAAGAAGTGTGAAGTTGATGGACTAAAGAATCATAGCAACAGCTCTCCTAACTGAACTAAAATCATTTAGCTTTGTATAGTTATACTCTTTCTACAACAGTTGCATTCTTAGATGATGTTAAGACTAGTTTAAAGTGATAAGTGACTTTATCCTAGATGATGTTAAGACTAGTTTAAAGTGATAAGTGACTTTATCTTAGATGATGTTAAGACTAAAGTGATAAGTGACTTCAGCATACCTGTTGATACTTGTGTAAGATAGTTGATTTGTTTTGCCAGCTCTGTTTCCACATTAGTAAGGGTCTGTCGAAATTGATTAACATGGGCTTCTACCTGCTTATTGGCTGGCTTATCCTTGCTCAGTTCTGTCAGGGCTTGACCTAAAACGATTGAAATAAAGCATTTGCTATTGTTGGTGTTAACCCTAACCTACTAACGATGGTGCACCTTGTATCTTCCAACTATGTGCCCCTCATTTTTGCTAATCTTATGCAATGTGAAATGGAACCAGATATCAGGAAACACACATCCCAACTAAAAGAACTACACACACTAAATACAGCCCTACAGATATATTTATGACACTATCATGAATAATGACCATGTGCAAATGTACCGTATGTATGTATGACTCATGGTGAGGTGCCTGAGGATTGGCGGAATGCTTGCATAGTGCCATTGTACAAAGGCAAAGGGGATAAAAGTGAGTGCTCTCCAAATTGAACTAAAATCATTTAGCTTTGTATAGTTATACTCTTTCTACAACAGCTGCATTCTTAGATGATGTTAAGACTAGTTTAAAGTGATCAGTGACTTTATCTTAGATGATGTTACGACTAGTTTAAACTGATAAGTGACTTTAGCATACCTGTTGATACTTGTGCAAGATAAAAGTGGATTATTTTCTTTATTCATTTATTTTGCTTTGTCGCTGTCTCTTGTGTTAGCGAGGTAGCGCAAGGAAACAGACAAAAGAATGGCCCAACCCACCCACATACACATGTATATACATACACGTCCACATACGCAAATATACATACCTATACATATGTATACACACATAGACATATACATATATACACATGTACATAATTCATGAAATAATAACCCCCTCCCCCCACATGTGCGCACGGTAGCACTAGGAAAAGACAACAAAGGCCACATTCATTCACACTCAGTCTCTAGCTGTCATGTAATAATGCACTGAAACCACCGCTCCCTTTCCACATCCAGGCCCCACAGAACTTTCCATGGTTTACCCTAGACGCTTCACATGCCCTGGTTCAATCCACTGACAGCACGTCAACCCCGGTATACCACATCGTTCCAATTCACTCTATTCCTTGCACGCCTTTCACCCTCCTGCATGTTCAGGCCCCGATCATTCAAAATCTTTTTCACTCCATCTTTCCACCTCCAATTTGGTCTCTCACTTCTCGTTCCCTCCACCCCTGACACGTATATCCTCTTGGTCAATCTTTCCTCACTCATTCTCTCCATGTGACCAAACCATTTCAAAACACCCTCTTCTGCTCTCTCAACCACACTCTTTTTATTACCACACATCTCTCTTACCATATTATTACTTACTCGATCAAACCACCTCACACCACATATTGTCCTCAAACATCTCATTTCCAGCACATCCACCCTCCTCCGCACAACTCTATCCATAGCCCATGCCTCGCAACCATATAACATTGTTGGAACCACTATTCCTTCAAACATACCCATTTTTGCTTTCCAAGATAATGTTCTTGACTTTCACACATTCTTCAACGCTCCCTGTACTTTCGCCCCCCCCCCCTCCCCTCCCCCCACCACCACCATATGATTCACTTCCGCTTCCATGGTTCCATCCGCTGCCAAATCCACTCCCAGATATCTAAAACACTTCACTTCCTCCAGTTTTTCTCCATTCAAACTTACCTCTCATGTGTGGATGTTTATGTATATACATGTGTATGTGGGTGGGTTGGGCCATTCTTTCGTCTGTTTCCTTGCGTTACCTCACTAATGCAGGAGACAGTGACAAAGTATAATAAATAAGTGAATAACAAATGTACTGTCTTAAAATCATGTCTATATATCTATGGAAAAAAAGGCAACAAAATTTTTTGCTTCTATACTCAAAAGTAAAACAATGATTGTGATAATCTAAAAAATAAATGAACAACAAAACCTAACCTTACCTAACCTTAAAGTAATTGTGGAATTTGAAGGCATATCACATAACAGTATGGGGGTTAGGGAAATAATGCAAATGACTGGAAGATGTATAAAAGAAAGAGGCAGGAGGTCAAGAGAAAGGTGCAAGAGGTGAAAAAGAGGGCAAATGAGAGTTGGGGTGAGAGAGTATCATTAAATTTTAGGGAGAATTAAAAGTCCCTTTGGAAGGAGGTATATAAAGTGCATAAGACAGGGGAACAAATGGGAACTTCAGTGAAGGGGGCTAATGGGAAGGTGATAATAAGTATTGGTGATGTGAGAAAGAGATGGAGTGAGTATTTTGAAGGTTTGTTGAATGTGTTTGATGATAGAGTGGCAGATATAGGGTGTTTTGGTCGAGGTGGTGTGCAAAGTGAGAGGGTTAGGGAGAATGATTTGGTAAACAGAGAAGAGGTAGTAAAAGCTTTGCGGAAGATGGCAAGGTAGCGGGTTTGGATGGTATTGCATGGGAATTTATCAAAAAAGGGGTGACTGTATTGTTGACTGGTTGGTAAGGTTATTTAATGTATGTATGACTCATGGTGAGGTGCCTGAGGATTGGAGGAATGCTTGCATAGTGCCAATGTATAAAGGCAAAGGGGATTAAGGTGAGTGCTCAAATTACAGAGGTATAAGTTTGTTGAGTATTCCTGGGAAATTATATGGGAGAGTATTGATTGAGAGGGTGAAGGCATGTACAGAGCATCAGATTGGGGAAGAGCAATGTGGTTTCAGAAGTGGTAGAGGATGTGTGGATCAGGTGTTTGCTTTGAAAAATATATGTGAGAATTACTTAGAAAAGCAAATGGATTTGTATGTAGCATCTATGGATCTGGAGAAGGCATATGATAGAGTTGATAGAGATGCTCTGTGGAAAGTATAAAGAATATATGGTGTGGGGGGCAAGTTGTTAGAAGCAGTGAAAAGTTTTTATCAAGGATGTAAGGCATGTGTACATGTAGGAAGAGAGGAAAGTGATTGGTTCTTAGTGAATGTAGGTTTGCAGCAAGGGTGTGTGATGTCTACATGGTTGTTTAATTTGTTTATGGATGGGGTTGTTAGGGAGGTGAATGCAAGAGTTTTGGAAAGGGGGTCAAGTATGAAAGTCTGTTAAGGATGAGAGAGCTTGGGAAATGAGTCAGTTGTTGTTCGCTGATGGTACAGTGCTGGTGGCTGATTCAGGTGAGTAACTGCAGAAGCTGGTGACTGAGTTTGATATAGTGTGTGAAAGAAGGAAGCTCAGAGTAAATGTGAATAAGAGCAAGGTTGAATGGGGAAAAACTGGAGGAAGTGAAGTGTTTTAGATATCTGGGAGTGGATTTGGCAGCGGATGGAACCATGGAAGCGGAAGTGAATCATAGGGTGGGGGAGGGGGCGAAAGTTCTGAGAGCGTTGAAGAATGTATGGAAGTCGAAAACATTATCTCAGAAAGCAAAAATGGGTATGTTTGAAGGAATAGTGGTTCCAACAATGTTATATTGTTGCGAGGCATGGGCTATAGATAGAGTTGTGCGGAGGAGGGTGGATGTGCTGGAAATAAGATGTTTGAGGACAATATGTGGTATGAGGTGGTTTGGTCGAGTAAGTAATAATAGGGTAAGAGAGATGTGTAGTAATAAAAAGAGTGTGGTTGAGAGAGCAGAAGAGGGTGTTTTGAAATGGTTTGGTCACATGGAGAGAATGAGTGAGGAAAGATTGACCAAGAGGATATATGTGTCAGAGGTGGAGGGAACGAGGAGAAGTGGGAGACCAAATTGGAGATGGAAAGATGGAGTGAAAAAGATTTTGAGTGATCGGGGCCTGAACATGCAGGAGGGTGAAAGGCGTGCAAGGAATAGAGTGAATTGGAACGATGTGGTATACCGGGGTTGACATGCTGTCAATGGATAGAACCAGGGCGTGTGAGGCATCTGGGGTAAACCACGGAAAGTTCTGTGGGCCTGGATGTGGAAAGGGAGCTGTGGTTTCAGTGCATTATACATTACAGCTAGAGACTGAGTGTTAACGAATGTGGCCTTTGTTGTCTTTTCCTAGCGCTACCTCGCGCACATGTGGGGGGAGGGGGTTATCATTTCATGTGTGGCGGGGTGGCGATGGGAATGAATAAAGGCAGACAGTATGAATTATGTACATGTGTATATATGTATATGTCTGTGTGTGTGTATATATGTGATTCGTTCAGATGTATAGGTATGTATATCTGCGTGTGGACGTGTGTGTATATACATGTGTACGTGGGTGGGTTGGGCCATTCTTTCATCTGTTTCCTTGCGCTACGTTGCTAACGCGGGAGACAGCGACAAAGCAAAATAAATAAGTAAATAAATATTCCTAGAAACATGCTGCACAGAAGTGCCCTAACCTAATCTGATGTATCCTTACTGTCAAGCATACTAAGCAGTAGGTAGTGGTCGGCAGCCAGCCAACAACCAGGGAGGTACATTACCAGTACTACCCGCTTGGGTATCAGGAGGGCCAGTGACAGCTGCACAGTGAACCACCACTTCAGTGGTTGTCAAGTTGCAGTCATCTGACCCAGAAAGCTGTCTTTTCTTTCTGTCTCACCCACATGTGGACTACTGGCATTGTTCACAAACATACTGTACAATCTCTCCTTGTCATGCATAACACTCGACAACAATTAACTTTCACAACTCATTCTTTGTAACTCTAGACTTTCCTGTGGTGAGTGCTATGTGCTAGCCCTCCCTTTTGGCAAAATGGTAGGAGCAATAGAGAAAAGTACTAGGTAGGAACATTTAGGTAGGAGCATTGGGTATAAACATTGGGTAGAGGTAATGGGTAAGATTTTTAGGAAGGAGCATTAAGTGGTTGTGGTCAATTAAACATTAGGTAGGAGCCTTTGCAGACACTGCACTAGACTTGCCCTCTGCCAGTGGCCTGTCAAGAGTGAGGCACTAAAGGCACAGAAATGGCACTGGAGTTCACCAGTTATGGAGACTCTACTGCCATGGCCACCCCCTTGAGGAAGTTTCAGAAGGGAACAGGCATCAGAGATACAGATAAATGGATAGACTAAGTGACATGAACTAACAGGCTCAGATCCTGTGGGATTACGAGACTGGTTCTCTAACAGTGAGTAAATGTTACTCCTGAGGAGTAATATCTTTGCCTAAAGCACAGAGTAACATCAAGTACAGTTTGGATATTAGCTGTGTTAGCTGATAAAACAAACAAGATAATGCAATTACAAGGACCTATTTACTACAATATTTTAAATTATACATAAAGCAATTCATACAAAAAAAAAATGTAATGGAATAATAATATGAAAATTGGTCACGTTAATTATCTACTTTCCTTAGTGCCACTTGACTGGTGGATTTCCAACTTATCCTAAAATAGAATCATTATGTAAGTCATCAATATTCCAGTAATCTTTTTTCTGAAGTTCAAAAAATGGCTTCATATTATACTGTACTTGTAGTAAGTAGGTTAGTTTGGGTTCTTGATTGTTTCTAAAATCAATCTAATCTAACCTGATGACCACATAATATTTTTAGGACTTAAAGGTTAGATTACATGACATTACATTAGGTTTTCTAGCTTGGTATTATTTGTTCTGTAAAACTGAAGTATGAAAAAAAAAGACAAAAGTAACCCACCTAAATTACATAATTCAAGATTTTTCAAAGTGATCCCTGCAGGTGGGACAGCTCTATTAAGTGTGTCAGATTTATCAATACGGTTTTCTTTTGAACAGCTGAATTAAAGTCACAGTGCCCCTAAAGTAAAGAATGAATTTTGTTGGAATGATGATGAATGATATTTTTTTCTCAAAATGGATACAACCTAAAATGCAGTGGCAAAGTGAATGTAAGTAATTAACATGAACATGCCACAAGAAACATGCAACCTATTGAGACTATCTAAGCTCACACTCGTTGCTACAAGAAAAACCCCATCCCAACCACTGTGGTCGTTGACTGTCATCCCAGTACAATATACATTTTGACAGCAATTAAGCCCCCTACCATTTCCGAGTCCCTGTCAATATTGTACATATTTCTCTGGGCCATACATACTTTCACCCGTTTAGTTCCAGTTACTTCAATAAATCATTTAGCATCACTATAGTATTACTAATACTGTTCTTGATGTGTAGTTTAAAGGAATCACCTCATACACTTTCAATTCAAATGATTTTATTTTCTAAAGGTAGTTTGTTGTATATGACACCAGGTAACATGAACAATAAAAATAAAGAATAATCATTATCTGACAATTATGAATGAGTTAGCAGTGGGTAGGGCTGTAAATATCTGAGCATATGTCAACATAAAAGAACAGGAACCAATTCTCAAAATCAAAAGAACCAATGAAAACCTTACTTACAATCCCTAAGCACATGATATTTACTTTAAAAAAGAAACAATCATGACTGTGACCTGCTGTTGGGGACCATGTGGATTGAACGCCTGTGGGGAGGCTGGGTAGAGGCATCAACAGCTCCCCAGTGTATTGTGTTCACTTACATTCCTTAATGGTGCAATGTCCAAATCACATTTATATCTGGAATATTCTGACTGCAACAAGAAAACTTAAGATACTGCCTGCTTAGGAAAATCAGATTAAGCTCTCAAGGGTTCTGCTGATTTCTACAATGTTTCTCCTTTTGAAATAACTAGCGTCATACTTACCTTGACCATCATAACCCTCACCACTATCTCATCTACTACTGCTGTAATACTCTATAATGCTTTCTGCATTCTGGAAACACCATGGTAGAAATGCGAACAAAACTCACTCAATGTCAAAGCTCATTCTGAAGGTTGGTCAAACTGATTAATTACCAAGCCTTACCCCACATTTCTGCAGACCCCTTAATAAATGTCTGTCTCTCAAGATGTAGCAGGTCTTCTACCACAGAACGAATAGTCTATCACACATAATACCAAAATGAAAAACAAATGTACAGCCAAGACTCCATCAGCACCATTTAGGCACTGCTTACAAGGCCTAAACAAACCCTAAAACCCTCACGTGCAAGTCCAGTGCTCCATGGGAACACTTGGGCTCAACATTGTCATATACGTCAATACTTAACCTGCTGACTGTAACACTGTGGCTATGTCCTTCTCTATGGTATCTAGGGCTTGAAGTCTATCCATCGGTGAAGCCATTGCCATCCTGAGGAAAAATGTCACAAGTTTCTGAGGTAAACAACTATGTGCTTGTGTATCTCCCTTCGTCAGGTTTAAAAGTCACATGTAAACAATAGCGTTCGTGGTGATGCCGTCTGCCTCCGGATTCCCTCTATCTTGCACTTCACGATACAGATATATTCATTTTCCACAGGAAATATCAAAAGAAATATATATATATATATATATATATATATATATATATATATATATATATATATATATATATATATATATATATAGGTTAGAGCGCGAATCCTGGCAGGCATCCTGCACAAGAATCCAAGCCGTATACTATAACTAGAAGTTTGGATTCAGATATAATTGTATATAATCCATGAAATTCCAGACATGATGACATCTGGTGAAAATGTTTCTTTTGATATTTCCTGTGGAAAATGTATATATCTGTATCGTCAAGTGCAGGATAGAGGGAATCCGGAGGCAGATGGCATCACCACGAACGATATTGTTTACATGTGACTTTTAAATCTGACGAAGGCGATTAAAAGGGAAAGGAGGTGGGGGCTGGAAATCCCTCCCTCTCGTTTTTTTTTTCTTTTAATTTTCCAAAAGGGGAGCAGAGAAGGGGGCCAAGTGAGAATATTCCCAAAAGGCTCAGTCCTCTCTTCTTAGCGCTACCTAGCTAATGCGGGAAATGGCAAATAGTATAATATATATATATATATATATATATATATATATATATATATATATATATATATATATATATATATATATATATATATATATATACATATATCATGTAATTGTATAAAGGCCCTAAGGGGGGTAAAGGTGAGGGTTCAAGCTATAAGTTCGATAAGTGTAGTGATACTTTGTATGGGAGGTATTGATTGAAAGGGGAAAGGCAAGTACAGAGCATCAGACTGGGGAGAAGCAGTGTGGTTTGAGAAGTGTTAGAAGATGTGTGGATCAGGTGTTTGCTTTATAGAATGTGTAAGAAACAATTAGAGAAACAGATGGATCCGTATGTGGCACTTACGGATCTGGAGAAAGCGTGTGATGGGGTTAATACAGATGCCTTGTGGAAAGTCTTAAGAATATCCGTTATGGGAGGAAAGCTGCTAGAAACAGTGATAAATTATCATCAAAGTGGCAAGGAATGTGTACGCTTAGGATGAGAGGAGAGTGAATGGTTCCAAGTGAAAGTTGGTTTGCGGTAGGGGTGTGTGATGTCACCATGGTTGTTGAATTTGTTTATGGTGGAGCGGTGAGGGAGGCGAATACGAGTGCTGGAGAGAGGGAAAAGTATGTAGTTTATAGTGGGTGAGAGGGTCTGAGAAGTGAGTCAGTTGCTGTTTGATGATACAGCACTGGTGACGGATTCGATGAGAAACTGCAAAATTCGTGAATGAGTTTGGAAGAGTGTGAAAGGAGGAAATTGAGAGTAAATATGAATAAAATCAAGGTTACTATGTTCAGCAGGGTTGAGGGACAGGTGTATTAAGGGGTGAGTTTGAATGGAGGAAAAAAATGGAGGAAGTGGAATGTCTTAGACATGCGGGAGCGGACTTGGCAGAGAATGGAACCATGGAAACGGTAGTGAGTCATAGGGTGGGGGTGGGAGAGAAGATTTTGAGATTGCTAAGGAATGTGTGATAAAAGAGATCGTTATCTGGCGGAGCAAAAATTGGTATGTTTGAAGGTATAGTAGTCCCAACAAAATTATATGGATCTGAAGCATGGGCTATAGGTAAAGCTATGTGGGGGGAAGGTGGGCGTGCTGGAAATGAAATGTTTGAGGACTATATATGGTGTGAAGTGGTTTGATTGCGCAAATAAAGGGTAGGCCCTGGAGAGGGTTGGTAATAACAAGAGTGTGGTTGAGAGAGTTTAAGATGGTGCTCTGAAATGGTTTGGACATATAGAGACAATGAGAGAGGAAAAGTTGACAAAGAGGATATAAGTTTCAGAATCGGATGGATTAAGGAGAACGGGAAGACCAAACTGAAGATGGAAGGATGGAGTGATTTTTTTTTGACCAATCGGGGCCCTGAACATGCAGGAGGGTGAAAGGCATGCACGGGACAGAGTAAACTGGAACAAAGTTGTACACGAGGGTCGACGTGGTCAGTGGACTTAACCAGGGCATGTTAAGCGTCCGGGGTAAACCATGGAAAGGTATGTGGGTTGTGGATAGGGAGCTGTGGCTTCGGTGTATGACACATGACAGCGAGAATGGATGTGAGCGGATGCAGCCATTCTTCGTCTGCTCCTGGCGCTACTTTCCTCATGCAGGAAACGGCGACACTGTATAAAATATATCTATACTAAAACTGTTAGGAGTCTATGACTCGGATGTATGGTGGTGTCCAGGATTAAACCTTAATACTGTTGGCTGCGGTAGTGATGGTGTTGGCAGTGTGGGCTTAAAGCTACTGCTGGTAGGCCGAGGGTAGTGACCGTGAGGTCACGTCAGCGGTGCTAGGGTACTCACGGAGATAGCCGGGACCGGAAGCCTATAGCTCCCCCGGTGGGCGGCGTCGACCTAGCTATCATCAAGGGTCATGACGTTGCCTGACTCAACACCTCGATCCTCTAGTCGTTCGTCGGTTCCTTTACGATAACAGAAGACGATCGGCTGTGTCGCCATCACGAAGAGGATTGGAAACAAGATTCGTTGCCTAATTACGTTGAGAAAATGATAATAGTAATGCTAAAAATAAACGTATTTACTGATGACCGACGGAGCGATGACGAAATGCCTCAAATGACGTCGTCGCCTGGTGTGTGTGTGTGTGTGTGTGTGTGTGGCTGGGGTCCGAGGCCAATCTGTGCCTCAGTGTGAGGGTTGAGGTGAGCAAGACAACATGGTGCAACACCCGCTGTTGACGGCGGTCGTCTTCTTCTTGGCAGCTTCTGGGTAAACTACTCTGCTTCTGTTGTGTGTCACGCAGTTCCGTTCACGAAAAACGACGGTAACAACACGTAATTCGACTGATCTTTTGGTGTAGAGAGAAGTATAGGCCGATGTAATCAAATACTTGTGAATACGAGGATTATTCCAGTAAGCCACTTATCCCTTCACTTTCCATGATACATAAACACATGCTCTCCTCCTCGCCTGCCCAGTTTGCTCTACGTGTTTGATGTTGTGCTCTCAAAAGCTCAACTAAAATCTTGGTAGTTTCAAATTTGTGTTGTTGGTCAAATTAGATCTAAACACTATTAATCCAATGATATAGTCTTCCCCATATCTTTTACAAGTGGATGTTTATCCTTGTCATGTACCTCGGACAAGTATTTTGATGTATGCAGCTGTGTTGGTTGAGTCGACCCAGAGTATATATACAATATTGTATGACAAATGTTCAAGCCAAAGTCTCCTCCCTTCCCTCGGGCCAAGAGAACCCCACAAGGGTTTGTGTAGGGTCAGTAAACTAAACTCCTAACCTTGGCAGTGGTCAGCATCAGGCTTACAACTCTCCTACCGAACCAAACGAAACAATCATAATAACCGATTAGATAAAACCTTTGTATATGTCACCCTCTTTAATCTTGAGTCTCTCCTTCAACGCTGACCCCTTCGTCAGCATGGTCACGTCTCTCGTTACCCATCACTAGCTCCCTATCACCACCCTGGCAGGAGTCAGGGCATCTCCTGTGACTGTGGGAACGCCAAGTGTACCGAGATGGACCCAGATGCTTGCCCTGCCGGAACCACCAAGGACCTGTGTGACTGTTGTACCGTCTGTGCTGGGGTGAGTCTACCTGACGGTACGTCTGTGCTGGGGTGGGTCTACCTGACGGTACGTCTGTGCTGGGGTGAGTCTACCTGACGGTACCGTCTGTGCTGGGGTGAGTCTACCTGACGGCACGTCTGTGCTGGGGTGAGTCTACCTGACGGTACCGTATGTGCTCGGGTAAGTCTACCTGACGGTACGTCTTTGCTGGGGTGAGTTTACCTGACGGTACGTCTGTGCTGGGGTGAGTCTACGTGACGGCACGTCTGTGCTGGGGTGAGTCTACGTGCCGGTACGTCTGTGCTGGGGTGAGTCTACGTGACGGTACGTCTGTGCAAGAACATTTTAAACTCTTACAATATTATTTTCTTGAGAAATCTTAACACATGTAGGCCATTCCACGACACCAAGTCCCTCTGAGCCACATTTCGCTACCCCTCACCTTCCCCAGACGCTGGGGGAGACTTGCGGGGGTCCCTGGGGTATCTACGGCGACTGTGGAGTGGGATTCGAGTGCCATCAAGACCCCTGTTCCCAGGACGCTGACGACTCCGAGTGTTATCTCTACTATCTTACAGGTGAGTGAGACATCCTCGCCTGTACGTTAACTTTGTATGACTGTACGAAGATTTCTCTGTAGACCATACTAAGTCTCTCTCTCAGTTCACACTCTTAACATACTGGTTAACGCCTGACCTTTACTATACAGCAGATGTGAGTGGTTACCAAGCGTAATTATCATGTCTCCCCACATCACACTATTACGAGGGAATGTATATGTTACTCATATGCTCGTTCATCTTTATCACAAATTCATTTACAGTCTAAGAGTCCTTCCCTGAGACCATCTCTTGCATCCCCAGCTATCAAACGCGCTCACTTACCCCATTCGTTACAAGGTCGGTCTCTAGACATCTAACCTTTCCTCAGGTGGTTTATATTGCTAACCATGTAACACGACACTGCAGTTAATACCCCATCATCAATGTGGCTTTCTAACGTCCATTTGGTTCCCTATGTTCAATGTACCAACCAAGGACTTGTGCCAACTGTGAACAGAAATGGCACCAGTACTTCATCAGGTCAACATTTGTATGCACATCCCCACACACACACACACCCGTTTCTTAGATTATTCTAAGAATTTCTTTTCCTGTGTCATCCCTGGGGAATATCATTCATACAAACACTATATCGTTTCCTCATGACCAAGTCTTCCCCATGCAGTCTCACCTCAGTGTCCACCCAAACATGAAAACCTCATTACTCATCACATCCAATTAGAATATGTCAAAAAAATGAACATGAAAATAAAGACATAAATTTTATGACCTTATAGCCGTAAGTTTCGTACGAGGAACTCGGTGTATATTATTTCCTTTCCCAGAATAACTGTAAATTCATATTCCCACTACAGTCTACAGCTCATGCATAATATCAATACTGTTTCATCACATATTTACCTTTACCATCTGACTACTATCTACCTTCAACCTCCCCACTGCGGCTCATCTACCTCTACGATCTCCCCACTATGGCTACCTACCTACAAACTCCCCACTAAAGCTACAATCTTCATACACTCTACATGTTCTGTTGTCTGAACTTTCCCCCCCTATCTACGGTCAGAGCCCGGCCAGTGTGTGGAGAAGAGGCGACGCTCCATCCTGGACCTCTTCTCTCACGCGGGAAAGACTGGCATAGACGAGGTCCGCCAGCGACGTCGGCTTCGTCTTCTGCATGAGCTGGAGACCCTCAAGAAGTAAAGGGAACATATCATGGAAGACTACGGGTAGCGCTTGAGACACGGCGCCACATGACAGAAGCAGCAACATTATTTTGATGCCCATATCTTTCCAAAAAAAGGAAAAAAAAATATCCCTTCTAACATTTAGTAATAAGAGTCGAAGAAATAAAGAGATATTTTAAGAGAGAAAAGCCATGTGGTAAATCATTTTCCACCAGAATAAACCAAAGGACATCACGATCATTCCTAAAGTACACACGACCTATTGATGCCTTCCTATATGTTCACAGAAAACAGTAAACAGGTCTTCAGGGTTGAAATACATTACTAAAGACGTGGGTCATTTTCTCATCCTTACCCATACTATACACCACACTACTACTTCATATAGATTTCAAATGGGAAGTGAACTTCTATTCTTAAGCAAATTTATTGTCCCGAACATTACTATCACAATATATCTTCTGTAACAAATTCATATAACTTTGGTATCACATTTTCTAAACAATAGGGGGGGGGGTCCATAAATACATTTTTTTTATATATATTCATAACATTCACATCTGAGACCATAAATTCTAATGTCAACCATAAACTCTGATACAAATTTGTTTCTATGTAATTTCGGTTTGACATATTACAAATCAATCCAGTAATTTCAGGACCTGAAGCTCAAATCGTACAGCACAGATCAGCAGGTACGCACGATAAAAAACATGACATTTTCCACATTCCAAAACTGCTGAGGTATAAAAATAGTTCTGGAATCAGGCGACGATACAGCACAGCTTACCTGACACACTGTCTCATGGCTTCCATGAACCAGGTCTGCAGAACTCAACAGCATCGCACCAACTTTAGACCACCTGGGAATAAACACATCTTCACAAACCATAGAAAAAGAAAGCTGTTCTCGATCTCCATCAAAGGTACATGATTTCCAGAACTCGGGAGCCATACTGCAGTCCCGAGACTTTAATAAATCAGTAACATCTCAAACAATATGGTTAAAACTGTGGAATTAGTTCAGTACATTGGTCAGAGGAGTGTTATGGTGGCAGACAACTGGATACAAACCAGAGCTCTTACATCATGACGCAAACACATCATAATTCTAAGGCTATTGAAACAAGGCCAATCTACTCACACCATAATTCCAGCTCTGCCGCCAGAAACCAAACCAATAAAACTAAATTCCACATTTCCAGGAGTTGTTCCTCAAGCATATGTGGTGGCTACTGGAACCAAAATGTATATCTCTGGTATGACTTGTAAAAGTCCAGGATTTAATGACTCCTCCTAAAATCATAATACGGTTCTGACTGACCAGGGAAGCAGGTACCTCTAGTAAGGCTCTTCAGAATACATCACACTTCCAGTGTTGCTTCCAGAACCAAAATATAGTCCCATACTTTCACACTGCTACCAGGGAGGAGAGAGGGGGAGAGATTCTTCGACGAACAAGCTAAATTATGCTTTCCAATCTGTTGCTGATGCTAAGTTCTTAAGTCTTGATTTGCTGTTGGGCCCACACATCATCAATTCCAGTACGACTAAATGAACAACAGTATTACTACGAATGTGAACACTGCAGAAGCCATTTAAATGACTATTTCATAAGGTTCAAAAAGGCCATCATCACAGTGACGTTAGCTACACACATGAAATGGAAGCCACTCCAACTTCGCTAAACAACGTTATGTTATCATTACGTCAGGGAAAAGTAAAGTCAAGTATGGTGTGTTTACTAA
The DNA here is from genome assembly GCF_036320965.1 of Panulirus ornatus. NCBI lineage: Eukaryota > Metazoa > Arthropoda > Malacostraca > Decapoda > Palinuridae > Panulirus > Panulirus ornatus. The sequence goes on from NC_092296.1 coordinate 6,025,050, forward strand.
CACGTTTGGAAGTGAGAATCATGAACAAGTGAACACCACAGCCAGAAACACGAACAAGTACACTTTCTAAAGCAGAATTATGACCAAGCGAACCACGGAACATCAGACGTGTTACAACAGCAGGGGGAAATATATCGGGTTTGGTTCAGCTGAGATACGCTGCACACACACACACACACACACACACACACCACAACTCGAGGGAGGATGTATGACCCTGAGCTCTTGAGAGAGCTGTAGCATGACACAGTACACACACGAGTGAACCAGGGTGAGGCAGCGCAAGAGGATATGTATGACGAGGGAGGTCCTGAAGTGACACCGCTTCTTCAGCGTGGGATGAATGCAGTCGAGCCAGTCACAAAGGAAGTGGACGAAGACAGGAGGGCGTGCGCTGAGGGCGTCTTCAGCCATGGCTACGAGGAGGAGCAATGGAGAGGGCTACGTCCTGCAGCATCAGACGGAGGTGTTGGCTCGGCCACGATCATGAGGTGGTGGAGCAGGAGGGTCATGGCGTTCAGATGGTCTTTGTTATGGCCACGAGCAAGAGGTCGTGCGGCAGGCTGACGAAGGGCTGGCGACCCTCGTGTATGAAGGACGAGACCCGCACGGCGCCTCGCCTCTGGTAGCCCAGGTAGTTTTCACACAGCAGCTGCAGGTGACACGGGACGTTAGACAAACACGCGCCAGGAAAGGCGCTCTCCTGGACAACAGTGAGAGGTAATGATGGTTGCCATACGATCATCGGATGAGGAGGGAGGAAAATCTAAGAGGAAAATAACCTGACGAACGAAAAATATAACGACAAAGAAAATACAAAGATGAATAAAGAAATCTAAGATGATATCAGGAGGGCATGGGAAACCAAGCTAGGTCATAGGAGTGGCCAGAGGTATGTCCATATCTCTCCATCTTCACGCACTCCACTCCTCATACAACTACATTCCAGTCCGCCACACCCACACCTCTGTACACGTCACACGATCTCGCCTGTTTCCACACATACATCCTACATTCCGATACCCAACACTAAACTACATCCATGTTTTCCATGAACATTTATCCTCCTTGCTGCTTAACAAACCTACACTCTCATATACCTACATCCCTGTTCCCACTGTACACCAGCCTTCCCACACGTACCTGCAGCCCTATTCCCATACTCACCAAGAACCCAGCCATCAGCAAACCCTACAGTGCAACACATTCATCCATACACCTAAAGGCTGCCTCTTCAGCGGGTCAATAACCTCATCATCACACAAGCACCTCAGAATCGTATATCAACCCTGAAAATAATCAGGGACCACTTCACCAGCACTGCTCACAACACAATCACAGTTCACCACACACGTTCTCTACCGCAACCCACAGCTCACCTGGTTAAGTGGGTTGGAGTTGACGGTGAAGACCCCATGATAGAACCTCGTCTGAGCCATTCTCAGAAGCTCTTTCTCCAGATGCAGCGCCAGACGCACGTTGTCCTGCAGGAGGCGAGGCAGAGTAGGATCAAGGATGTTCTAAGGGTCATCACAGGCCTCTGCCTCAACCAATACGACGTCATCACCACTCAAAATAAAGACATAAACGTCTGGTTATGTTTGTCGTCGGGTCAAGGTAAAGTTAGAACAACTGTAGGGCCTGCTGCAAGGATGGTCACATAACTCCCTCCTTCTGCAATGATCAACATTTCCTTCAACCAAGGGACGACAAGACACAAGTTTCTCTCTTGCCACGACTTCCTTTCCTGCCTCGGACGCTGGAGGAGACAAGGTCCCCCACCTAGTCTCTGGGTTATCACTAGCCTCGTCATCTCGAACGCTACATGATGTCTCCCTCACAACACTAGACTAAACAACTCACTACTGTTACCCCCTACGTACTGCTAACTACATATTCACTACTAGTGTTCCCCACTATACGTTAGTACCTTTCGCTCTATACTAGTGTGTCCCGCTAGATATTAGCATGTTCTATAACCTACTGACGTGCGTGTAGCCAAGCCTGCTGGAGCGAGGCACCAGCTGTTGTCCGTCATTACCTGTGGCGTGAGGCAGGTGTTAGTGGCGAGGAACAGGTTGTGAACCCAACGGGCGCCCCGATCCCTGCTGCTGGTGCTCTCCTGACGGAGCTGGTGTCGAACCTCCTCCTCCAGGGGGTGGTGGAGGGCTGCAATCTCTTCCATGGTGGCTGGAACTCTAACCTGCACCCACCAGCGGGGAAGAAAATTAATGAACATTAATATGTAAGAGGAGAGATGGACGGAGGGGTGTATGTAACTGGAGGAGGCAATATGAAGGGGTCAATTCTGCAATTACATTCTCTTTCAACAGTGAACCACTTTGACGTCCGTGATGTCAGTCTTAAGCACGATGGTGCGACCTTAGGGTACGAAGACCTGACATTTAACCTTAACCTTAAGGGTTAAATCAAAGAGCATTTCATCATACCCAAGGGTCATGTAATGTCGTGTTCAGTGGGTCATGCCTGTAGTATATGTACAACTTATCATGTGCAGGATCATAGCAGCGTCTTCTTCAGCAGCCAAAGTTCACGAGGATGCGACGGTCGTGGTCCCACACACACACACACACACACACACACACACACACAGTCTGTATACGTCTTACGTCATAGGCAAGTAATCATCGTCTCAGAGGATCTACTCGACGTGCAGCTAAACGTCCAGGGGTAATGAGGTGGTTGACATGGTTAGTAATCCTTCAGTGCCTCACCTGCGGCTCGTTGAAGAAGTCTGTGTTGATGACAGCGCCTAGGATGCCCCGCTGGGGGTCCTTCACCACGAAGCTTAAGTCGTCCTGCACCAGACGAGGCCACAGGGCGTTCAGGAGGCTCCGATGGGCCGACCTGGGCACCTTCATGGTCACGTCCAGCGGGTTCTTGGTGGTGAAGCTCTCGGCCACCATCTCGATCACCGTGTGTTTGTCCACACCCTGAAACACCGATGCACGTCAACACGCACGGCGTAGCAGGGGTGGGTCACCATCACTTAGGGTGGGTCAACACTAGCAGGGGTGGGTCAACACCAGCAGGGGTGGGTCACCACCACCTGGGGTGGGGTCAACACCAGCAGGGGTGGGTCAACACCACCTGGGGTGGGTCAACACCAGCAGGGGTGGGTCACCATCACCTGGGGTGGGTCAACACCAACAGAAGGGGGGGTCACCATCTGTTGGGAGGGCCAACATCACGGGGGGGAGCAATGCCACCAGAGGCGACACTTGGGGACAAGGGGGAAGGAATCCTGACGTGGCAGAGGGTAAGAGGACCTGGATGGGTGGGTGTCTCACCTGGGAGACGGGGAGGGTGTGTAGGTTGGCCAGCCTGATGCCCTTAGTCTTGCCCCTCGTGCCTTCCTGCTGCAGGAGGCCTGGGCACATGGGGATGTCCGGGTGGAGGGCCGGGATCCCCAGCTCCGACACGGGTACCTCCTCCTCCTCCTCGGAGCCTCCTCCCTCCTCTTCGCCCTTGCTGGCCGTGGGACTGCGGGCTGGGGCGCTGCTGGGGGCGGTGGGTGACGGCGAACAGAAAAGGTTCATCACCTCCGCCATGGTCTTGGCCTGAGGAACAAGGACAAGTCAATCATAAACACACCCAACCTCTTCCTACAATGAAGGTTGAAGGCCTTTTGAGGTCGACCTTGAGAAAAGCATCGACGAACTTCAAGTTGGTAACAGGTAACATCTGGTTAATTACCTTGAGCACGACTTGGACGATCTCAGTTTACCTTGAGGATATCGTTAATCAGGGCTTAACGTGGAGTGCGTTACCTTGAGAATATCGTTAATCAGGGCTTAACGTGGAGTGCGTTACCTTGAGAATATCGTTAATCAGGGCTTAACGTGGAGTGCGTTACCTTGAGAATATCGTTAATCAAGGCTTAACGTGGAGTGCGTTACCTTGAGAATATCGTTGACGACGTCGCCGATGGTGGCGGCCTTGAGGAAGGTGTCGAGGGTAACGTCTAAGCCCAGCTCCCGCAGGCGGACCACCACGCTGACGGAGGAGATGCTGGTGCCGCCCAGGGCGAAGAAGTTGCGCTGGAGGACATCGTGGGAGCGGCTCACCCCCAGGGCGCCGCAGATGATCCGCAACACCCGCGACTCTATGGGCTCCTCCTTCTGCAGGAGAACGGTACGTGGTTACTCACAATGCACGACAGAAAATGGGGAGTTTTGCTGAATGGACAACCAGGATAATCTAGATAAGCATCATCTTTGAATAGACAAGTGTATTAAAATCTTCTAATGTGTTGTGTGTATTGCATTTTAGGCTCTAAAGTCAGGACATGATTATTTTGGCGTGAGAACTAATGAACACGATGCATTTTCTTAAACTGGTGTCTCTTGTCTTTGTTTACGTCCTTAACCGAAGGTAAAGGACAGCGAGCAACCATTCACTGGACGTCCAGACCCCAGACGGCCTGGATCTGGATCTGGATCGTGAAGACCCAAGTCACTTTCCGAGGTTCCGGACACTTTCCAGAACGTGAGAGGAAGGAAGGCAGGAACTTTACTACCCTAAGTATAAGTATGTTGTCCCTGGAGCAGCGGTGAGACATCCTTCGGCGGTAGAGCTTCAGAAGGCTCTGTCGGTCCACCTTGCCGCTGGGCAGGAGCGGGAGGGCGTCTACCACCACCAGGCGGGGCACCACCGCCTGCGGCAGGTAGGTCCTCAGGCAGCGCCCCAGGTCTTCCGTGATGGGCGTGTCGCGGTCCTCGAACTCCTTCTTCAGCACGACGAAGGCCACCAAGACCTGGTCGTCATCCTCCGAGTCCTGCTCTTTGGCCGCAACCACACAGTGGGTGTCTACATACCTGTGGGGAGAGGGGAAAGTGTTGGGGAGAAGTACAAAAGGCGGGGAGAAGAGGAGGGAAGCGAGTGTGTGAGGGGAGTGACTAGCGACTGGGTGTGGACGTCGGGCATGGGGCTACACGAGTGTAAAACTCCCTCCCAGTCTGTACTAACATGCTATCACACACACACACACACGCACACAGTCTTCAGCAACATCCAATTATTTGTCTCCAGCGTAGGGAGGGGCGCGGGAAGCTGGTACAGCATACTGGGTGTTGAGGTAAGCAACACACACACACATTACAGGATCGACACACGCAACACAAGATCGTCACAATGGATGTATAATAAGACAGAAAGGATACATATAAGACGGGGAGTGATAAGGAATGTATGTACGGGTGTTGGGAACATAAAGCATGGGAGAGGGATGAGGTCTTGTACAGGGATACATGAAGACATGAGTCAGGTGGTTAGATGTGGGGTGAGGGAGACGCCAGACGTGAGGGCGGGGACAAGATGCGAGGGAGGGCAGTGTGGAGAAGCGACCCATGGTGGACGAGACCAGCAACGCGTCAGCTGCTACAGAACACAAGACGCTGGCCGCTTGTCTTACCCACTGCGGTGTACAGCGTCCTCCACTTCGGCGAGGTGAACACGGACGCCCTGCACCTTCACCTGGGCGTCTCGACGTCCCTCGAACACCAGCTGGCCACCAACCACCCTGCCCAGGTCCCCCGTCCGGTACAGCAGCACCTTGTCCCGCCACCCCGCCACCTGCGGCGGTGCGGAGGCTGCAACTGGGGTCCTCCCAGAGCAGCTCCCTGATGCGTCCGTCGCCTTAGTTTGGCCTGCCGCGGGATCCACACTTCTAGGAGGAACCTTCGGAGGTGTGGCTCTTGGAGGGACTGCTGGAGGCGTCGACGTTCTGGGGGGGACTGCTGGGGGCGTGGAGATCCTGACGACTGCCGTTGGCGTGGGCGCGGGTCGTCGGTTGATGTCGTCCGTTGTGGTGGATTTGGAAGCGCTTCCCGGGGAGGCCCGACACACTGAGGGCGGCACGCTGCACGCCCCGCCCTCCACGCTAGGTTCCCGGACGGACATCGCTGGCGCCTTCTGCGTCAGCCTCTCGTGCTGTGCCGCGCTGTAGTTACCGTTCTGCAGGTCATCTGTCTGGCTACCTTTGGACAGAGTCTCTCTCTCGTCGTCATCTTCCCCCTGAAGTGTGTGGTGGTCATCTTGGTAGATCTTATCAATATAGTCGTACAGGAGGTGCCTGGTCCCGTCATCCCTCACGACCACGGAGGAGAGGGGGATGAAGGAGGTGTGGTCGCCCCTCGAGAGCCTGCCGGCCAAGTACCCGACACAAACGTTCTTACTCAAGACGAGGATCTCCCCAGGTTGGTCCTCCCCCGCCAGGCAGAGGGCATCACCCTCGGTCCGGGCCACTAGCAGGGCCGTGTTGGCCACGGGTGTGCCGATGGGCACCTTGACCCCCGCCCGCCAGTTGACCTCTTCGATGGGGAAGTAAGAGACGTCGCCGGTGACCTCCGTCGACCCGTAGAGGTTGATGAACTTGCTGCCGGGGAACATGGCGAAGAAGTCGTTGATGAGCCAGCCCGGGAGGATCTCGCCGCTGGTGATCCACACGTGGATGTAGTGGTGGAGGACGCGGATGGACTCCTTGGTGGTGTTGAGGTAGAGGAGCAAGAGCTTGAGGAGGGAGGGCACCAGGACCAGGCGGGTCACGCGGTGTTGCCTCACGTACTGGATCACCAGCTCGGGGTTGATGGCAGCTTCCCGCACCACCACCACGGGCACCCCCGCCAGCAGAGGACCCATCACCTCCGTCAAAGAGTCCACGAACGTCAGCGACTTCGACATGAGGCACACCTCTTGCCGTTTGTACGGCAGCTCCTCCCACTGCCAGTGTAGACGATTCATGAGATTCTTCATGGTAAGCTGAACTCCCTTAGGGTTGCCTGTACTGCCTGAGGTGTACAGGACACACGCTACCTCGCCTCCTCTACCTCCACCTACAGACGAACACTTCTCTTCTTCGTCGCCTTCTGCTGTTGTGGACGAATTATCGACCCAGTCACCAATATCGAGGACGCGATTAGCAAGGCAGTAGCGGGGGCTGGGCGGATGTGTTGGGTGTGGGACCTGCTCCGTGACCGGACTCAGAGCAGTGTCACACTCCAGCTGCCGGATCTTGATGTTAGTGTGAGCGTCCGTGACCACGCACGCCGGCTCCGCGTCCCTGAGTACGTACAAGGTCCTTAGGGCTGGCACAGTGGGGTCCAGGGGCACGTAGGCCCACCCTAGCTTCCATATGGCCAGGATCAGGGCCACCAGTTTGGGACTCCTGTGCAAACACAGGCCAACCGTCGTCAGGTCCCCTGCACCAACCTCCTGCCTGCCACACCTCACCACAATATCCTGCACGTGCCTCCACAACCAGTGGTGGAGGGAGTCCACCATCTCCTGGAGCTGGCCGTACGTGATAGTCGTGTTATCAGAGTGGAGGGCCACCTTGTGGCGGGTGTCAGGGCTGGTGGCCAGGCTGTGGAAGACGTGGTAGGTGGAGACGTGGCCCGGAGGGCATGGCCGCACGCCACCGACCAGCAGGGCCATCACCCTCCCTCCTGTTGACAAATAAACATATATTGTAACTCTGTGCCATCACCATCTTCACACCAACTAACCAATAATAACAATACATCAGTTCATCACTACCTCTATCCTGAATTCCCTTTGGTGAATTAAGACCATGTACACTCTAAACAACAATAATAATTATCATAACAATCATTAAGTCAGCCACGTTTTACTAGGTTAAAATATGGCAAGATTAAATTCATAATGATTACCACGAATAAATAAACTGCATTAATATGTTGAGTGAAATACGGTTGAAAAAAAAAAGCTTTTTACAACAGACGAAAAAATTCCTTTCAAGGTTTCTTTGGCTTTTTAAGAGGAAATGTTGATACCTTACATAAATATTATGAGGCAAGTCTTCAGTCTACAAGTGTCCATCCTGATGACATCAAAGAAAACTTGGTGATTGATTTCTTACCACAAAAAACTAAGTACTCTCTACTTTTTCCACCGGTAACTAAAGAAATTTTCAAAATACTCGCAGAAAACTACAGTATGGATAAACACATGATCAAATATTCTACGCATGCCATATATATTGCTAAAAAAACTTTAAATACATATATATATATATATATATATATATATATATATATATATATATATATATATATATATATATATATATACATATAATCTTTCCTAAGCGGCCTTGTACCTAAAGGAGCGGAGACACACGTTACATCGTATCTTGGGGATTATTTTCCTGGTTTTTTTGTCTTTTATTTTCCAATCCCAAGACCTCGGACAATCTAACCAACACCAAGCGACATCACAGCTTTCTATGCCACATTCGTGCAACGTAAAAGGACATACCTTCCTCCTGTCCATTTATGGCTGCTTCTAACTCATATGTAAACATCTGATGAAGCTGTTTCATCATGATTAATCATATCTATCATCTTAGTTCATACTAGGAGGTGTTACTGAACAATATTCAAGATGAGTGCATCAGAAGTAGTCACATTATGGACATTTCCACTCAGTATTCGAGAGCGGATGATGACATGGTCGCACCCCGGCTCAAGGCCCCGTTGTAGAGGTGGTTCAATCCTTCCCCTCTTCGGAGGCAACAGCCGCTGAACCTTAATTATCAATCTCCTTCCTTGAAGACCATAACAGCGAACTGGATCAATACGGGAGGCAATTCAGCCAACAAAGGAATCAAAACAGGAATGGGCTACTGGATCCTTTTCAGGCTGTTTGTGACAGTTCCATAATTAAACCAATTAATGAAGTTAGAACCCGAGTGGCAGGTGCAACTTCAGCAGCCCCACTTACGATATAATTCGATATTTTCTCCAGACAATGTCAAGGCGACGCGGACGGTGCTACCTACGCAAAACAGAGCGTCAGTGGGTCAAACATTACGGTTGACGCACTCAACACTAAACACTGTTGAAACAGGCAACGCAAACCGTCACTGAGAGCGCTGTGTTGTTCACCTTATATGTACATACTAAGAGTTGATCCTTGGGCACGACGGTACGACCTTTGAGCACGACGGTGAGTTATAAACACGACGAGACGACCCTCTTGAGAACGGCTGTACGACATGTAAAGATCGTACCGTCGTGCTCAATGCACGAAGGGTAGCATCACTGGACGATTCTCTGGGCCTTGGGGCTTCCCTCGCACCCTGTTGCCCATACATATGCGCTGGCCAGACCCTACCTCTCTACAGGGACACTGTAGACGGACGCGAGGTAGGACGTCCCCGAGCCACTCACTGTCACCTGTTCAGCGTGGCTGGAGGTACTTTGGCCAACACTGGTACCCGTAGAAGGAGGCAGGAGGTCCCCTCCCGTCATCCCCTGTACCTGTAACCTGTCAGCGTCCGCCTCTTTCTAACCTGTTGATCGGAGTGTGACGTCAGGTGGTGAGGCCGGGTCGATAATTCCCTGCCTGTACCCGGATGCCATCCTTCCCCCCCTCCCCCAAGCTAGCATCTCACTTACAGATATCCACACTCACAATCAGATACTAGAAACCTATGAGCGGATTTATTCTAATCTCCCGCGTCAATAGCGCTAATAACATATGCACTACTAACTCAATCGGTTTCACAATAACTGTATAATCATTATTGATCTGATTATCATTATCATCAATAGTAGTAATAGCAGTAGGATTAATAACAGTGCTAGTGCTAGCGTCAATAATAGTGCTACTACTAATAATCGCGGGCTGTAATCATGTCAATAAAATCACTACCTTATTCACTCCTGCCACTGTCATCGAATTTTAGCATGAACTACACGGAAACCAATGGATTTAGGTCTTACAACAGGAGGTTCCCATTCTCCCTCAGAGGCCTTAACTATTATGCAGTTTCAAACATCTCGAATATCGTTACTGGAGGAAACAAAAAAAAAAAAAAAAACAGAGCGACAGACTCATTTTCTAAGATTTATTTTCTATTTCATTTTGTTGTCACACTGGCAAGCCAACTGGAAAACGAGTCTTAAAAAGTTTCCACATTTTCACACAAAAGGATTTGTTAAAACTTCTTCCTGACCAATAGGAAATTTACCTAACAGAAGCGTGCCTTAAATTCACTGAAATCAGACGAAGATTACAATCTACTGGAGGGAGAACACATTCAAAAGAGTCCATTTTTTGCCCCTCCAACTGGACGCAGCCTGGAGCCCAGAAAAAAGGTCGATTTATCATAATTGAAAATTATATATATATATATATATATATATATATATATATATATATATATATATATATATATATATATATATATATATATATATATATATATATATATAATTTCCATCTAAACTCTCAAAATGCCAGTCTGACATTATCACAGTAGAAATAAGAAAACAAAAAAAAAAAAGAGAATGTAACATAATGTTTCATTTAAGTTTTCTGTCGATTCTTCGACAATGAAAAGTGCAAATTAAATGTTACATTTTTCCTCATGAAAGTCCCGTTCCAACCATTATCAATGTTTATCAATACTATCACCATTATCATTATTATCGATAGTATTACAAAATCAAAATCATACATACAAACGGACACAAGATGCAGCTTTAAGTATATATATATATATATATATATATATATATATATATATATATATATATATATATATATATATATATATATATATAAAACCATTAAGAAACCCACAGCCAATGGACTTTAGCGTCAAAGTGAGCCGAACAAGTGAGTAATAACAAAACGGTGGTCTATCTATCTATCTATCTACAAAGTGCCTCTTTAGCAAACGCCCCCCATATCTAGCCATTTTATAGCCTAGCTTCGATCCTGATATGGCCTCTTCATACCATAATGAAGCACTTACCTTATATCCTACATCTATCACTGCTCAAAATCTTACAGTCCACACGGTTCATGACCTAGATGGCTCACACACCCTGAGCTTGCCACAGCCAAGCACTCTCACACTACCCTATTGCTATCAGAAGTGCGTAGCCATTTCACAACCTTAATTTTCTACTAAAGACATTTTGTGCCTCGGTACACTGCCATTCCTTGGCGGTGATGTTTCGTTAAAAAGATACGACTAATGAAAGTGCCATGAGCTGTATACCTTAAACTTAAGTGGAAATCGCACAGACAGCAGCCATTCCTCGAACTATACAGTTCCATGCTACAAAGATGATTAAACTTAATTTTTTTTCTTTGTCCGCCACTGCGTGGCGTTGTCCATATCACACAAACAAAAGAGTTTTGAAACTGTTCCCCCGTTTGAATTGGCACAGGCTTTGATTAGAGGCAGTGCGAATTTCAGGCGCAGTTTCGCGTGGCAGTCACGATGAAAGGAAATATTCACAAACATTAATACACACAGCGTTATTTTAATATCCCGAAACTTTCACCACCGCTAGAATATCATGATCCATACGACGAGTCAGCTAAAATAAATAAACAGAGGTTTTATGTTGCTCATTTCTTTACAGTAAGATGTATGGCATCATAAACTTGCAATGCTTGTATGTCTATCGAAACAGTCTAACCTCTTTTTCCCGGTGAGAATGTATGAGAACACCTCACAGTACGGTAAACACTGAGCACAAACAAATCAATTAGGGATTGCGATAAGGATATGTCTTTGATCCTCCTGTGGTAGGATGAATCTAAGTTGATGTGATATGGTGTTATAAGGGAAATGTGCAGGATGGCAGCCAAGTCTAACATGCCTCATACCATTTGCTGGGAAACTAAAGAATAACCAAGTTATCCAAAGAATAGTAGACTTTGACTACAGTTCTACGGAAGTCTGGATGCAGATTAATTGTGCATTAATAACTAGGGTTAATACGCCCTTTCAACTGAATGAGGAACGAGTGAAATGAAGAAAATCATTTCACAGGTTGTAAAGTTTACCATCAGTCTCACGTCCGGTGAAAGTTACAGAGTTCACCGCCACTACAATATTCGTAAGATCTCGTTAATAGCTGTTGATTAAACCATAATTATTCGTGATATTCACCTTACCTTGACCGTGGGAGCACGGGAGCGGGAACTATATGGTGGCGATGACTTAGATCACATCCTTCTCGCAAGGTCGGACTCACGGATCCTTCAGTCCTATTCTTAGTTCAGTCATGACTTATCAAAGCGTCACACTAGACCTACTCAACGTAACGATTATCGAGACCCGCTTCCTTAACGCTCTGGCGATTGAAACTAACAGCCAACAGTAGCGAGACGGTGTTATATACTGCGGCTGGGGGGGCGGGTTGGGTGGCTACGGAAGTTGCCAGCGATTGCCGCTGGCTCCAACCTTCGCGTAGCAGTTCCCTTAAAAAGATATTTCGCTGATTACCTTCAGCGCACGGGAAGTGCGGGGATAAAACTCCTTTTGATCAATCACAAGAAGCAGGAAGTTATCTACTCCTGAGATATAACAAGGAAATATAAGAAAGCCCAAAATGAAATCCAAAAATTAACCAGTGAACTGAAATGCGACATTTCATTGATGTTAACATTCTATTCATTCATACGACCTGGAAGCTGTGGTAACCTCGCTTCATTACCTCACACCATAAATATGAGAGCAAAATCCAAAAGAAAATATATATGAGGCCCATCCCCTACGGTAATCTTTATGACTCTTGTACAAACACACTTTGCCCTATGGACGCCCCTCCTCCAACCTCCATCCCATACCAACCAAAGGAACCAATACACACGCACAAATCAATAAAGAAAATCGACATTTTCTGCCCCCCCGTTTTTTTCTTCTGGTCGGGTACAAAGTATTCAGCTCCTGAAACGTCCGTCCAACATTAATTACAGCGTGGGAACATTAAGCAAGACGCTGCTCTATATATATTTTCAAAGACCACTAAACATTTTCAACACTTGAGGTACAATGAGAACTATTCTGCTCCTGGCCCTCCTCCTCCCCTCTCCGTCCCAGCCATCGCTCGCCCTTAACAGTGAGCGACAGAGCATGAAATGGCTGTCCATCGCCTACACCTCTATATCCGGATATACGGATTTTTTTTTCTTTTTTCCGTGGAACTTCACTTCGATCGTAAGCGGCCTTTTCCTCAAACAAGGAGGGAATATTTCATTTTCACTTATACATTAAGTCTCGCGGTATGTTTTATGTTTTATGATGTATATATATATATATATATATATATATATATATATATATATATATATATATATATATATATATATATATATATATATTATAGTATATATAACATAAACAGTATTCGAATAGTCATTTCCCGATTAGGTGCGATCAAAGCCTAGCGGTAGCGCTCCCGCCTGTTGCCCAGCGGTCCCGGGTAATGAACCCGAAACATAACAAATCTCCATGAATCTCAAATACATTATTGAGTTCCTTTAGAGTGGGTTTCAAATGTATGTAACTATCATTTCTATTATTTATTAACATCCAAGTCGTAGTAGCATCATCAGTATGCTAACATACACGACTTAATACCTTAAGATACGACTTAATACCTTAACCGCACCTGCTTTAATCCCACGGAAGACAATAATGATGACTCCGTTATCTTTCCTCCAACTTCCGACTTTCCCGTTTTTCCCGCTGTGTCCCTGTATTCTGAATCCTAATATGCAGAAGTTTCGTTTTAAGTTGAATCGATCCTTAGTCATTATTATTATCTTTTTTGCTAAATTCTCTGAGTGTGCAGTCTTTAGCGACAGTTTTATTATGATTTATTAAGCTACTTTGATGTGTAAGTATTGTGGATCCTACAAGATACCGAGAGAGAGAGAGAGAGAGAGAGAGAGAGAGAGAGAGAGAGAGAGAGAGAGAGAGAGAGAGAGAGAGAGAGAGAGAGAGAGAGAGAGAGAGGCGTCGAACCCTCAGGCCCCAGCCTGCCACGTTTTGTTTACTTCACCCGGGAGATGTGGAAAGGGGGAATGGGAGGGAGGGGGAGGGGGGTAGCACTGGCGATGGAGGGTTGTTTACTCTCCCCATCTCCCCCCCCCCCTCCTCTTTCCCCCCTAAACCTCCCCATGACAAGGCGGTTAAAAATGACTTAACCGTGCGCTTGAAACCCTGCGCAACACATACCCTGATTCTGCTTCTCATAGCGAAAGTCCGCTTGGACGGTTTATATCGTATGGTCTTTTGTCCTCATTACCATACGCGTACTACCGTCACTGACAAGACTAATATGTGTGAGCGGTACTCTACACAACCCTTGCGCTTCCAGAGCACACTGGAACCAGTTGAAATCAAGGGTGAAGAGAGCAACCACAACTCTTCATGAAGTACACAGTTCATGTCGAGTTTGAACATCTTTCCTCATCATCTTTCCTTCACAACCAGACGAAATGTCTGTCAGTCCTCAGCCTCCTAGATCAATCTTCTGGGCTCATTCCTGTTGTCGCAAATCTTATATATATATATATATATATATATATATATATATATATATATATATATATATATATATATATATATATATATATATATATATATATATCCTCGTGGGCACGCAATACAACGAGGCTACTGAGGGAAAGATATGAGATCCAGTAATGCTATTTTGACTTGAATATTTGGTTTACGAGAGCGAGCAGCCAAGTGTACACAGCTCGGGCGTCCGTGCCTCCACCCGGGCAACACACACACACACACACACACACACACACACACACACACACACACACACACACACACATATATTGGAAGTGTCCAGCCCTTGCAACGGGGCTAGAAACCCCCTCTAGTAACTTGCATATTGCACAGAGGGGTCCACCGTCCAGCCCACGGTGCAGCGGGTGCCAGTGATAACGTCGACACATATACTGTCTGAGGGAGATAGATAGATAGATAGATAGATAGAGAGAGAGAGAGAGAGAGAGAGAGAGAGAGAGAGAGAGAGAGAGAGAGAGAGAGAGAGAGAGAGAGAGAGAGAGAGCACCAGCAGGGCGGTGTTGGCCAGTAATAACCTCCCAGGCTGCCGTGATGAAGAAGGAAGGGGAAGGGAGGGACGGAGGGAGGACGGAGGGAGGGACGGAACACACTGGGGGTCTTTCACTATTACCGTGCAGCAGCCCTCCCTCCGCCGCACCACACTACGCGTTACTCATCTGTCCATCACACGCTTCACTACGATGAGTCGTCACTCATTCACGAGGACGCTTCGCTTGGGTACGCCTCATTTGACGGAAGGCGGGCGGAGCGCGGCGCCATACGGCCCTCCCTGCCCGTACACGCACGTAAGACGTAGCATAACACCTCTGGACGGAGGGGCTGTGACGTCATAGCAATAACATATTCCCGCCCACAAGGCTCGCTCGGCAGGGAGGTGGATGTTGTGGCTTGGGCTGAGGGAGGGAGGTTTGTAGGTGGTGGACGTGCTGGTTGTAGAGACTAATGGAGGGAGTGAGTAGGTGGCATTATACTCCAATATAGTACGTCCACTGTGCTACATACTTATGACCTCCACACCACATGGTGTTGCCTGTGTGCAACAGGCACACTGAAGATCTGGGCGGCTATGTGGGTAAAACTGTACCGTGACGTATACAGACCATGTGGTCAACTTACTGCCACAGGACGGAGAGGAAGGTCTCACTAACGGGCACAGTTACCAATGTTTTCGTGTCGTGATTCGAAAAACATTGCCGTTCTTCTCAAGGGATCCAGAAATAAACAGGAAATCTTCCCGGGTAATGACACTTGACCCGGGTATTGGGGGGATGGGGAGGGGAATGAGACCCCTTGTCCTGAGCGATCCTCGAGTATGACCGACTCAAACACTTGAGTACGACTTGAGCAGTCGCGTCCAAGGGGTTGAGTCGTTTTTCTCATGGTGTCGTAAAGCCGTCGTCCGCAGGGGATTAACTCGTTGTCCTCCAGGGGTCAAGTTGTCGTCCTCCAGGGGTCAAGCTGTCGTCTTCCAGGGGTCAAGCTGTCGTCATCCAGGGGTCAAGTTGTCGTCTTCCAGGGGTCAAGCTGTCGTCATCCAGGGGTCAAGCTGTCGTCTTCCAGGGGTCAAGCTGTCGTCCTCCAGGGGTCAAGTTGTCGTCTTTCAGGGGTCAAGTTGTCGTCCTCAAGGGGTCAAGCTATCGTCCTCCAGGGGTCAAACCTTACCGGTGCCCCAGAGATGCGGTGGCAGGAAGGCGGGGTCAACTGGGACGACAATGTACACGTCAGAGAGCGAGGCAAAACAACTGGGACTATGCATATCCCATGGCTAAGGTCGACTGGCCCGCTGCCTGACCCAGCCTGACCTTTTGAGAATTTTGAGGGTGACCTCCGTGGGCGCACGGTCTGTTATGGCCACTATGTCGGCACGGGTGTGGCCAGCAGCTGGGATAAGTATGCTCAGCACTTGGGATGGGGTAATCGAGGTAATCCCAGGCAAATGAGTATCTCCATTATCTCTCTCTCTCTCTCTCTCTCTCTCTCTCTCTCTCTCTCTCTCTCTCTCTCTCTCTCTCTCTCTCTCTCTCTTGCCCCTATTTCTATAATAACTTCATTCATTCGTCAATTTCCCCCATTCTCCATCTTTCTCCTATTTTTCATCTTCCTTTCTCTGTCTGCCTCTCCACACTTCTCTTTTCCCCCTCCTCCCCTCCCCCCTGAGGGGAGGTAGGGTAGCATCACCTGGAGCCAGGCCACGGGTGTGAGAACGTAGGGAGAGAGAGAGAGAGAGAGAGAGAGAGAGAGAGAGAGAGAGAGAGAGAGAGAGAGAGAGAGAGAGAGAGAGAGAGGAATATTCCAACCGATCAATATCTTCTACGTCAAGCGCCTCAGTATTGACCCTTCGGCTTCATACCGGCATACTCCTCATCCTCCCTACTTCATTATACAGGTAATGAATACCAACCATATACGAAGGTCACTGAGTTAACAAAGGCCCATCGCATCCTCTCCTCGTTTTCTTTACATTATGCTAGAGTGGTTATGGCTTCTGAAGCTGTCTAGGGTATGGCACTAAGAGGGTAATTACCACAGCAGGGGGTCCGGTCACTGTCCATCTACAGGCACTGCGGGCACTGGCCACACAGCCTGGCTGTTGACATAGCCAGGTTCCACGCTGTGGTGGTAGCGGTTCGAATACTCGCTCTGGGAGAATATTTTACGTTTATGAAAGCAGGCGTTTGTTTACTGAATGCTATATACACACAGATGGGCGTGTGTGTGTGTGTGTGTGTGTGTGTGTTTAATTCCTCTCCTAAGACGGTCTGAGAAGACGAGCAGATTAATCATATCGAATTTCCAACTAAGAAGAATGTTAGACTTGATATGCTATTTGCCAGGCAGGTTAGGTGCATGTGTAGTACAGTTAATGGTGTGGGTAGCCTCTTGGTCCGTACCCTCTATTGGTCCGCTGACCTCTCTTGGTCCGCCACCCTCTCTTGGTCTGCACTCTCTGTTCCCTAAGTCTCCAAATTACATCTAAGATCGTAGTAACATATCATCTTGCCACTGTACACACCAACATCATCTTCCCACTCAACTCCCATAGAGTATGAGACTCAATTCCTGCATGGTGTACCTGTGTCGCAATTCGGAACCCAATTTCATTCATCTCAACCTGACCCAAACCAGTTTCAGTTTAATTGGAAAAAAGAAGATTTGTCGGTGTTGGGGGCGACCGAATTTACCGCGGGGGAGGTCGTGTGGCAGGCAGCGGGTCATGAATATATATTGAGATATGTAGATGTGGTGGGTGGGGAAATTGGGGGTAATAGGCGAGGGTAAGAGGATTCGCTGACCCCAGGAGGTCGTCCACTCCCCTCCACACACTAGCCCCAAGAGGTCGTCCACCACTTACACAGACAAACACAATTACTAAACATTGTTATGCCTTACGTAAGGTAAAGTTTGTGAATTTCCTGGGAAATCAATTATAGGAAATTGCCTTTTTCCCGAGCCCCTGATCATCTTTCTCCTACTCCTCCTCCTCCTCCTCCTCCTCCCCTTCTCCTCCTCCTCCTCCTTCTTCTTCTTCTTCTTCTTCTTCTTCTTCTTCTTCTTCTTCTTCAAGGTGCAACGTAATACATTCGTCCAAGAACTCGTATATAAGTGGCTGTTTATAGCATGTAACGTGCAATTAAGAACACACACTGTAAGTCCTCACTATGTAAGAACACACACTGTAATTCCTCCCTATGGATCCAGACTTCTGTGAAAGCCTTTACAAAGTTAATTCTCGCATCGACTCGTCTGGCCCTCATCTGACCTTCCGTAACCATCACATACCCTCTGGCAACCACCGTGTACGAGTCTTGTAACGTGTGACTCGCGTTACGGACTTCGTCGTCCTAAGACACAGTTATCCACAATGCACCGCCGTTATCAGCTGATGACTCCCTCCGGTCGGGGTCCTCGAAATGGAACGTCCGCCAGTCTCGGAAGCTTCCAGGACAATCTGGGCTGCGTAGGAAGACCTTCTCGAAGGCGTGAGGTGGTCTGCGGCCGGCGACGCCAGATGATACAAGGACATGACAGTATGGGGAAGGTTTGTGTGTGTGTTTATGTTTCACTAGTTCGAGTCTTCGCTCCAGAACCTGTTTCGAATTCCGGAGCGTTCGCGTCTCAAAAGCTCATTTGCACTTTCGAATTCCGGAGCGTTCGCGTCTCAGAAGCTCATTGGCACAATGTTTCACGTTTCAGAAGTTGAATGTCGCGTCTCGGCAGCTCACTTTTACAATCATAGTCTCGCTTTGCGGCTCATTTTCACAATGTTTCACGTTCAGAAGCTGAGTCTCAGATCTTGGCAGTTAAGTTTCACGTTTCAGGAGGCAAGGTTTCAACAGTTTCATCCCCCGTAACTCCCTCCTTGCGACCCTGCCAGGCACGTACAGAAGCCTCCCTGTGACCAGCTGGTCCAATATTTACACCCCTGCTTACAGACCCACTAATTCTCCTCCTTTTTAAAGACGGCGTTTGAGTCGATACATCGCTGTCCCCCCCACCCACAATCACAGTACAGCCATAACCCCTTGAAACCTTGCCTGATCATTTCTTGCATGACGGATGTGGCCTAACCCGAGGGTCATGGTGGGGTCATGGTCATACCGTCGTGATCGAGCGTCGTACCGTCGTGATCGAGCGTCGTACCGTCGTGATCGAGGGTCGTAACGTTGTGATCAAGGGGTCGTGCCGTCGTGCTCAATGGCGTACCACGATACTGCCATTTTGTGCGTCTTGTCATGACATCAGCTGAATGGCTATGACACCGGCGGCAGGCGGTCAACTCTGTTTTCTGACACCTGCCTAAAGGACGCCTCCTCAAGGAGACTCAGGCTATCGCAGCTTATATAAGATCACGTTGCAACTCACAATCACGCTTTTCTGGGAATTCTAAATCAGGAACGTACAATTCAGTGATGCTACTCTGGAAAAAAGACCTTTTACCGCCCCGTCGTATGTATATCAAAGAAATTCTGAGAGAGAGAGAGAGAGAGAGAGAGAGAGAGAGAGAGAGAGAGAGAGAGAGAGAGAGAGAGAGAGAGCATTTTCAAAGTGACCTAATTCCATATTCCGGATAAGGTGCCTTACCGCATCGGGGGCGACAATGGAACCTATTGTTGTCGACTCGATTTCCAGCGAATACTGGCACCTTTTGCCTCCGTCAGATTACAACACATAATAGCTGGGGCGCAGCGTAGCATAGCGGAGTGATGCGTAGCACGGGGCGCTATGCGACGCAGGTATTTTGGCGCGGAGTCACAGGGGAGAGAGAGAGAGAGAGAGAGAGAGAGAGAGAGAGAGAGAGAGAGAGAGAGAGAGAGAGAGAGAGAGAGAGAGATTACTCAGCCTGAAAGCCTCACGTCAAAAGAGCTTTTAAGAAGGCTGGAATTGATTTCCTGGAGACGGGAAATATACGTCGCCAGGCGAAACAGGGATTGGGGACCGAGTGGGATAATAATAGTGCCCTTTTCCAGGTGGCAAAATGCTACTTACCGTGGTCATGAGACGTGTGGGATAGCGCTGTAATGGCCCTGGCAGCCCTCATAAGGACTGCTTCATAAAGTGCATAATTTAGCTTCACTTATGGCTGGGTGTGTGGGATACATTTCTTGCAGTTTACACCAACACACTATCACCTCCAACATCCCATAATACCCTCCCCAACCACCCCTTACAAGTCATCCTCCTCCCTCCCAGTGACCTCTCACAAGCTCTCCCTCAACTCAAAACCCTTTCCTCCATAATTTCTAACAAGGATCTCCTTACCACCTTACAAGCCATCCCGACCGCCATACAAAACCCTCCTCCACCATCTTACAAAGCCCCTTCACCACCGCTTTACAAGCTCTCCTCCCCACCACCTTACAAGCCCTTTCCCTCCCCTTTACAAGCTCTCCTCCGCACCACTTTACAAGCCCTTCCCCCTCCTTCCCTGGCAACAGCCGCCCGCCATAATGAGTTTCCTGCTGCCCCTGGGAGAGGCTGGTTAATGACACCACTGCCTCAGCTCTCGTGCCTGGCTGCCTCCCTCACATCACACACTTGACACGAAATTAAGGTCAGCCACGTAGCAGAATATACACCCAGTATTTTCAGACATGAAACACGAAAAAACAGTGGAGAATAAGACGTACTGAGACTTAGTAAAGCACAATTAAGGGGAGAAACTGAAAATAGGTTAAACATGCCAAAAAATTCCTAACAATGCGTTGGCAAAACTGTCTGGTGGATTGTCGAAATATTATAGAGTTTAATGAAGCAATGAATGTTGTACACCATGGAATGATTAGTAATATTCTCACAACTGTCCGGTGAGTCAAAAGTCTCACAGTCGAATTCTGGGCAGTTTATACAGATACAGACTAACTAAAGGGTTGATTTTAAGAACAATCGTAGCACTGAAAGCTACGCAGGTTGTAGATAGCAGCACATGCGAGGCAACTACATCTGTATCTTAGTCTGACGATGGCATGATATAGCGAACTACAACAACCGACTGGTGAAAGGAATTAAGAAAAAAAAAAAAAGAATATAGGCAACCAGTGTAATAATACCAAAGATACTTCCATCTGTGTTTACGAACTGAAACGCAGCTCAACCTAAAAGTGTCTCCACTAACAATAAACAACCCCTTATATCAATTTTCTTAGGAAACCCAAGAATATATCAGTAAAAAAAGTCACCTGCTTCTATCTTGTTTACGACCACAAAACTCATCTTCAAGGGTAAATACAAATTTCAGGGACGGCAAATACTCACACGTTATAAAAACGGAATATCCAAAACTTTATTTATCTATTTATTTTTTTAAGAAAATGGGTGTAGGCTTTGATAATATACCTTACCTTTCTCTCTATCATTGGAAAAGCTACCATCTTTGTCACTAGTCAAATAAGGATAAAGTAAAGTTAGGATACAACGAGAGGATAATGTTATTGAGAACGTAGGGAGGTATATTAACAGAGGGTCTAATCCGTGTTATGTGAATACCTGTTAACTTTTCTGTTAACGGGAATCCAGGCAACCATTCGGGTTCAAGTATTTCTTTTTTTCTTTTAAGGCAGTGGGTATTGTTTCGTACGCTTTAAGCGGCACCAATCAATTAAATGGACCATTAGTGCTAACTAAATCACATCTAATCAACGGAGTTTGAACTTTTACAGAAGAAAATCCCGATTGCGTTTTATGAGACAATAATCAATTTATTCTGAGTACGACGATTCCGTAAAAGTGCGACTAGGATTTTCTTCCGTTTATGACTGTTACACCAGGTTAGACTTTGTTAGGTTACTGAAGAAAAGCCGATCCCGCTGTTCATACCTCCTACCGACTAGTGTCGGCTAAAACTCACAGATTAAAAAAAAAAAATGGTCTAACGCTACACAGCTCTTTTCCGATCAAGCTACATTGCTGCTCCTCTGATATCAGAATATTTTGAGATAAGTGAGCGACAAGAACGTACTTGGCGTCCATTTGTTTATCCTACAGTAAGAAAAAAGTGGAAACGAAGTACCTCCAGCAGTAGTCAAAATCTGGGGGAAATGCATAATTTTAAAGTGTCCAAGGCTGAAGCGCTGCAGTTTATCATGCTAAAAAAAAAAAAAAAGTTATACCTTGAGTTATCGTGACAATTTATATGACAAATCTGAAACATATCCGAATTATGTACGATAATTAACACTGCGCTACTCTCAACTACGCGCAGCTGCACACACGTGTCTCGCTATACAACTGTATTTAAATCATTCTATTTTTTCATAGTCGCTCGCAAGGAACAGGCAAAAGTATGCCCCAACCATGGACTAATTTGAGTTCGTTCATAAGGTATTTACAGACCCGACTCAAAGGTGAACCAATTACTGTCATAACGAGGCGAAAAAGTCTTGGTTATGAAGAATGAATCACACACTTCACAGATGGACCCCCTCCAGTGAGTGTGTCTTTACGTATAACTGCTAACTTTGTGGACAAAACATAATGTTTTCCAGTTCTCAAACATTCATGGGATTTTAATGTGTGTTCATCTAACAATAACAGATGTTTTGTAAGGAGGAATACACGGTAATTATGTCAAATTAATAGTATGACACTTACCTGTGACTTGATTGTTCTGGACATCTGTAACAGTTCATCGTTGCGTGTTCCATAAACATTCACTATTTAGGCCTCTAAACACCACAATTTCTTCGCTGTCTCATTCATTAGCTATATATCCAGCTTAACACATTCTCTGTACACGGCTTGGGAAGTAGTGTAGATAATCCCCATTCACAAAATCAACATCCGACACTAATGTAAACAATGAACTCTCATTAGCGCGTTCAAGTATACTGAAATATTTCTATATTCTTTGTAGAGTTCGCAATCAAGTTTATCTTTAGAACTATTTTCTACATGTATTTTTTTCAATTTTTCTTATTTTGGAAAACTGATAAGGATTTACTATTTTTTTTAAGAATGAATTCAAGGTAGTTATAACCTTATTTAAGTTTATTCATGTATGAATTTGCTTCAGGTTATGAAAGGAATTCAATGTTTCTTCATTTATCAATGGCAGTACATCATATGTGCTACACTTTCAGATAAAAATCTCTTTAAATCATCGTAGCATTTTCAAGACATCATTTATCATATAAGTGCTGTTCAGTTAGCACATTTCCAGGAATCAACAATTAGGAAAATAAAAATATAAGTAAATATTGGCGTATTTATTATTACATACATTATTTTACAATATTTTCTCTGGAAAAAATATTCGATTCAGAAATGTACAAAAAAGTATCACATTGGTCATAATGACTACAGCAAATTATTGTTTATAGAAAAATAATAATTATTACATGCATCTTACTGCACGCGAGGAACGTGGATGGAATAGCAAGTCTTGAACATAGACCAGAAGAAGTGGGTAGTGTAGGAGCCATTACCTGTACCAAGCTGGGCAAGAGTCCCACTTGGGAAGTGTATGAAGCATTTTCGGTTGACCAAACCCAAAAGTTTCATTGTGGCTGATTCTTTATTAATCAAAAAAAGAAGTTAAGACAAACAATTGACAAATTCACAAGGTGAGACGGACACGACAACATGCAGACCCCTGCCCAAGTTGATCTGAAGACAGAGTTTCTGTAAGGAACTCTACTTGCATCAGTTTACCCTTGAGAAGCAAAGAGAAAAAAAAAATTTAAGGCAAACGAAAAATATACGAGAAAGAAATTAGCATAGTTCGAAGATCATGAGGATATTAGGCCGAGTAAACACACAAGTATGGCAGGAGAGGTCGCCTTTAAAAGACTCGAGTTCCGAATCAAGATCGAAACGTCTCGAGAAGAATAGAAGACTCGAGTTCCGAATCAAGATCGAAACGTCTCGAGAAAAATAGAAGACTCGAGTTCCGAATCAAGATCGAAACGTCTCGAGAAGAATAGAAGGAAGATCCTCCTTAGATGATGAAGGCTGATGGGTATTGTCTCCAACTGAAGAATAATCATACCATTTACACAAAATATATGATCACAATCAATATCAAATTTTGTAGCTAATCATACAAATTCTTTGTTTTATAGTTTTAAACAAACATGAAATGAAATACTTCAAACTAGAATTTTCTGAGTTCCTTTAAAACTTGTCAATGTGTTGTGTTGGAGGGCTTGGTCAGCGTTCCTCTGACATTTTTTTTTGTTTGCACATTTATTGATCACAGAAATACTACTGAATGAACTGTTGTTGTTTTGGCACAGAATATTCGAGTTCAGACTAATATTCTCAGTAGGAAGTACACGGCGGCAGTTGAACTGTAGTGGTAACCAAACTCTCTGGGTTTTATTAGTTAATAAATAAATATGAAATAAATAACAATAAATATCTTATCAATGTGGATACGCAGTTGACTCAATACAATGGTATTCGATCGCATCCACTTAGGTACAACATTGCACCTGCTGATATATATTCCCTGGTACCTGGTGGTACCAGAGGGCGTCAAACCGTGCCATGAGAGTATCAAGTACAATGGGGTCGATCTCCTCCCCCCCCTTTCATGTTTGAATAGTAATTCTGCCGATAATGTTGCAGGTCCCGTGTTTACGTCTGGTTCGTAACTACAGGCGGGAGAGAACGGTTCAGGCGTAGTTGTTTTCGGTGCAGGGCGGGCCGTTGAAGGGCCAATTACAGGCTGTGATTCCCGAGTCGTACACGATGGTGATGGGACAGTTGAAGACGTGGAGGGTGAAGCGTTCGATCCACCTGTCCCAGTAGCACTCGTAGAACTTGTCGCACGTGTCGGGGTGACGGAAGAGCCCAGCGCGCTCGCACACCTCGGGGCCAAGGGTGTCGTCGAAGTCTCGACGTCCACCGGGCCCGAACCGTTCGAACTTCCTCCTGCCGGTCAGCTTGGCCACCAAGGAGGGGCCTCCTACGACTGACTTCCTAGCGCCCACCCCGGAGCCTCGCCTGCCGGACTTACCGCTGGAGGAACCAGAAGGATAAGGACCATCTGGACCGCTGGAACCCGAGCGTCCGCTGGAAGAACCAGAGGGATAAGGTCCATCTGGACCGCTGGAACCCGAGCGTCCGCTGGAAGAGCCAGAGGGATAAGATCCGTCCGGACCGTCCGGTCCAACGCCTCCAACTCCACCAATGCCTCCAATGCCGCCAACCTTGCCTCGCCCACCAGCGTTACCTCCATCTCCACGGCCTCCAAATCCACCGTGGCCTCCAGAACCACCACTGCCTCCAAATCCACCGTGGCCTCCAGAACCACCACTGCCTCCAAATCCACCGTGGCCTCCAGGACTACCACTGCCTCCAAATCCACCGTGACCTCCAGGACTACCACTGCCTCCAAATCCGCCATGGCCTCCAGAACCACCACTGCCTCCAAATCCACCGTGGCCTCCAATAGTATTGTCTCCAGCACCACGACCATCTCCAAATCCACCATAACCTCCGTCATCTCCTCTGCCTCCAAATCCACCATGGCCGCCAACACCACCACTGCCTCCAAATCCACCATGACCGCCAACACCACCACTGCCTCCATCATCACCTCCAAATCCACCATGGCCTCCAGCACCAGTGCCTCCAAATCCACCATGGCCGCCAACACCACCACTACCTCCATCACCACCTCCAAATCCACCATGGCCTCCAGTACCACTGCCTCCAAATCCACCATAACCTCCTGTGGCACCAGTTCTACCAGATCCACCATGACCTGATCCATCAACAATACCAAAGTGACTTAATCCGCTAATATCTCCTGATCCACCTCTACCTCCTGATCCACCTCTACCTCCTGATCCACCGCTACCTACTGATCCACCTCTGCCTCCTGATCCATCGCTACCTCCCGATCCACCGCTACCTCCTGATCCACCTTTGCCTCCTGATCCGTCGCTACCTCCTGATCCACCTCTACCCCTTGATCCACCTCTACCTCCTGATCCGTCGCTACCTCCAGATCCACCTCTACCTCCTAATCCACCGCTACCTCCTAATCCACCTCTACCTCCTGATCCACCGCTACCTCCTGATCCACCACCGATAGTGAAATGGCTAATTCCACTAGAGGAATCACTGCCACCATACCTACTAGATGACTCCCCTCCACTTCCTGACTCGACAACACTACCTCCAAAGTGGCTTGATCCTGATCCATCAGTACCTGTTGATCCACCACTGCCTCCAAAGTGGCCTGAAGCTCCACTTCCTCTTGCTCCCGATCCATCAATACCTTGTGATCCACCACTGACTCCAAAGTGGCCTGAAGCTCCACTTCCTCTTGCTCCCGATCCATCAATACCTCGTGATCCACCACTGCCTCCAAAGTGGCCTGAAGCTCCACTTCCTCTTGCTCCCGATCCATCAATACCTCGTGATCCACCACTGCCTCCAAAGTGGCCTGAAGCTCCACTTCCTCTTGCTCCCGATCCATCAATACCTCGTGATCCACCACTGCCTCCAAAGTGGCCTGAGGCTCCACTTTCTCCAAATCCACTACTCGAGCCAAAGTGGCTGAATGAAGTGGAAGCACCAGATCCACCACTGCTCTCACGTTCTCTCTCCTCAGAATGATCTCCACTTCCACCAGCGAAACCACTGTGACCCGACTCACTCTCCACACGGTTGCTTCCAAAGTGGATCACTCCAGATGCTCCACTCCCTTGAGCAGCCGAATAAACACTGGATCCACCTCTACCTCCTGATCCACCCCTACCTCCTGATCCACCACTGACTCTTGATCCACCACTACCTCCTGATCCACTGCCGGTACCAGAGTGGCTCACTCCACTAGAGAAGGCACTGCCATGTGATCCATCCCTACCTCCTGATCCACTTCCAGCACCAAAGTGGCTCACTCCACCGGCACTGCTGCCATGTGATCCAATACTACCTTCATATTCATCACTGCTGCCATGTGATCCACCCCTACCTCCTGATCCACTTCCGGTACTAAAGTGGCTCACTCCACTAGAGAAGGCACTGCCATGTGATCCACCCCTACCTCCTGATCCATCAGTGCCTCCTGATCCACCCCTACCTCCTGATCCACCCCTACCTCCTGATCCACCACTGCCCCCTGATCCACCCCTACCTACTGATCCACTTCCGATACTAAAGTGGCTCACTCCACTAGAGAAGGCACTGCCATATGATCCACCACTGCTCCCTGATCCAAACCTACCTCCTGACCCACCACTGCCCCCTGATCCTACCCTACCCCCTGATCCACCACTGCCTCCTAATCCATCCCTACCTCCTGATCCACCCCTACCTCCTGATCCACTATCGGTACCAAAGTGGCTCACTCCACTAGCACTGCTGCCATGTGATCCAATACTACCTTCGTATTCATCACTGCTGCCATGTGATCCACCCCTACCTCCTGATCCACCAGTGCCTCCTGATCCACCCCTACCTCCTGATCCACCCCTACCTCCTGATCCACCACTGCCCCCTGATCCACCCCTACCTACTGATCCACTTCCGATACTAAAGTGGCTCACTCCACTAGAGTAGGCACTGCCCCGTGATCCACTATCAGTACCAAAGTGGCTCACTCCACTAGAGAAGGCACTGCCATGTGATCCACCACTGCTCTCTGATCCAACCCTACCTCCTGATCCACCACTGCCCCCTGATCCACCCCTACCCTCTGATCCACCACTGCCTCCTGATCCACCCCTACCTCCTGATCCACCACTGCCCCCTGATCCACCCCTACCTCCTGATACACTTCCGATACTAAAGTGGCTCACTCCACTAGAGTAGGCACTGCCCCGTGATCCACTATCAGTACCAAAGTGGCTCACTCCACTAGAGAATGCACTGTCATGTGATCCACCCCTACCTCCTGATCCACCACTGCCTCCTGATCCACCCCTACCTCCTGATCCACTTCCAGCACCAAAGTGGCTCACTCCACTAGCACTGCTGCCATGTGATCCAATACTACCTTCATATTCATCACTGCTGCCATGTGATCCACCCCTACCTTCTGATCCACCCCTACCTCCTGATCCACCCCTACCTCCTGATCCACTTCCAGCACCAAAGTGGCTCACTCCACTAGCACTGCTGCCATGTGATCCAATACTACCTTCATATTCATCACTGCTGCCATGTGATCCACCCCTACCTCCTGATCCACCCCTACCTCCTGATCCACCGATGCCTCCTGATCCACTTCCAGCACCAAAGTGGCTCACTCCACTAGCACTGCTGCCATGTGATCCAATACTACCTTCATATTCATCACTGCTGCCATGTGATCCACCCCTACCTCCTGATCCACCACTGCCCCCTGATCCACCACTGCCTCCTGATCCACCCCTACCTCCTGATCTACTTCCAGCACCAAAGTGGCTCACTCCACTAGCACTGCTGCCATGTGATCCAATACTACCTTCATATTCATCACTGCTGCCATGTGATCCACCCCTACCTCCTGATCCACCACTGCCCCCTGATCCACCCCTACCTCCTGATCCACCACTGCTCCCTGATCCACCACTGCCCCCTGATCCACCCCTACCTCCTGATCCACTTCCGGTGCTAAAGTCGTTTACTCCACTAGAGAAGGCACTGCCTCGTGTTCCACTACCAGTACCAAAGTGGCTCACTCCACTAGAGAAGGCACTGTCATGTGATCCACCCCTACCTCCTGATCCACCACGGCCCCCTGATCCACTTCTAACTCCTGATCCACCACTGCCTCCTGATCCACCCCTACCTCCTGATCCACCACTGCCTCCTGATCCACCCCTACCTCCTGGTCCACTTCCAGCACCAAAGTGGCTCACTCCACTAGCACTGCTGCCATGTGATCCAATACTACCTTCATATTCATCACTGCTGCCATGTGATCCACCCCTACCTCCTGATCCACCACTGCCCCCTGATCCACCCCTACCTCCGGATCCACTTCCGCTGCCAAAGTGGCTCACTTCACTAGAGTAGGCACTGCCCCGTGATCCACTATCAGTACCAAAGTGGCTTACTCCACCAGAGAAGGCACTGCCATGTGATCCACCCCTACCTCCTGATCCACCACTGCCCCCTGATCCACCCCTACCTCCTGATCCACTTCCAGCACCAAAGTGGCTCACTCCACTAGAAGTACCGCTCCCGTGTGATCCCCTTCCACTTCCATATTCATCACTGTCGTCCCCTGATCCACCTCTGCTTCCAGATCCACTACCAACGCCGAAGTGGGTAACGCCACCAGAAGCACTGCTGACGCGTGATCCACCTCTGCCTCCAAAGTGTCCTGAAGTTGCACTTCCTCCAAAAGCGTCACCTGCTCCGGCCCCATGACTGTGACCAGATCCACCTGTGCCTCCTGATCCACTACCTGTACCAAAGTGGGTCGATCCAATGAAACTACCACTTCCCCTTGATCCACCACTACCTCCGAAGTGGCTTGAACTGCCTCTCCCTGATCCACCACTACCTCCTGCTCCACTACCCTCATAGCGGCCTGAACCACCCCTTCCTGATCCACCAGCAGATCCACCCCTGCCTCCCGATCCGTCGCCACCACCGAGACGCCCTGATGTTGCCCCTCTGCTTCCTGAAGCGCCGCCAACCCCGAAGTGGCTGGAAGCACCGATGGCAGCCGCGCTTCCAGACCCACGGTGCCCGCTGAGTCCCCGAGACCCGTGGGACACGGCGGAGGAATCCGACTCACTGGAAACGCCACCATGACGTCCGATCTCGGAGCTCGCTGAAGCCAGAGAACCCAAGGGGTTGAAGGATTTCTCAGCGGACGGAGCCTCATAGACGTATCCTCCAGACTCGGACGACTGACTCGAGGAATCATGAGGACGAGAACCTGAAGGAGCGGAGGTTGGTCCGAATGGAATGGAAGGTCGCTGGTAAGAATAGCCTTCGGTTGGCTTGACCTGGGTAGGTGTTGGTGTCGGTCGAGGCCTTGGTCTGTATGATGGAGCTGTGGTGGGGCGAGGCGTTGGCTTATAACTAGGAGTTGGACGAGATGTTGGTCTGTAGCTAGGTGTTGGCGTTGGGCGAGCTGCTGTTGCGTATGAGGGAGTAGGCGTCGGGCGAGGAGATGGTCGGTAGGTGGAAGGAGAGGTCGGGCGGGGTGTGGCGGCTGACGAGAACGGCTTGGTCACCAGAGTGAAGGGGTTGGCTGGTGTCTGGTATGAGTATCCACCAGAAGAGTCTTCTTCACTTGAAGAGTCACTCGAGGGTCTGAAAGGTTTTGATGGTCGGGAAGTTGAAGATCCGAAGGAAGAAGAGGAAGAGGGTGATGGCTTCGATGACTGGCTGCTGGAAGAACTGTCGTGATCAAAAGGTGTGGATGGCGGTGAGTAGGAATAACCAGTAGATGGCCGCGCGGTGGAGGGATGGGAACCGAAGCCATGATCCAGAGATTCCTCAGAGCTATCGTCAGTCGCGGGTCTGTAAGGCCGTGATGGAACGAAGGAACTTCCAGATGGGACCTTGGATGATGATGGCCTAGACTGAGATGTGCTTGGAAGGAAAGGATTGAATGGCTGGCTTGGTTCAGGGTAAGTGTACCCACTAGAAGATCCCGATTGGGATGAAGAAGAACCACTGGGGATCTGAGAAAGTGGTCTGGATGTCTGGGAACCTAAGGAAGTCTGGGACGGGAATCTTCCTGGAGCTGATGTAACTGACGATGGCTTAGAGACGGAAATAGAACCTACTGGCTTGGGTCTTCTGGAGCTCGAAGGTCTGTATGAACCATCAGAATGGTCTGATTCTTCAGAGGAATCCTGCGAAGAGGCAGCAAAAGAGGGAGCACTGGTAACACGCGAGAAGGAAGACGTTGGTCTGGAACTTGAGTCAGGTCTTGGTGTGGCTCTGGAAGACGTGGGGCTGAAAGAAGTTGAAGGCGTTGAGTAGGTGTATCCAGATGGCTTCGTTGAAGGGGCGGAGGTTGCAGGTGTGAAGAAATGCGATGGTCTAGGAGCCAAAGCAACGGAGGGAGTGTGGGAAGCTGATGGCTTTCGAACGAAAGGCGAAGTGGTTGAAGGAGCAGAGAAGGAATGGCCGGAGGAAGATGTAGCTGCCTGAGAAGCTGAGGGTCTTCGGGAAGGTTGGAAATGTGCGGGACGGAGGGACTGATGAGGCTCCGAGTAGTCATAACCAGAGGTGGTAGACACAGACGGGGTTGGTATGGAGTCGGTGGCAGGTGCATTATATTCGTAAGCTGGGAAGGTGGCAGACGAGTGTCTGCTGCCGGAGATGGAAGCACCTGATCCCTGTGATGGTCGTCCAAACTGATGTCCTTGACCTCCATGACCACTTGAGGAGGTTCCACGCCCACCGAAATGGGCTGTAGCTGATCCAAAGGCTAGAGAGAAATCTCTGTCATCTTGCCTCCCACGTCCATGAGCAGTTCCTCTTGACTTGCCGGAGCCAAGTTTGTCTTGTTCAGAGGCCAAGTACTTCTTGTATGAGAGTCGCTCATTACTCAGGTCAGAGGACACTATGATACCTCTCTCGGCGCTATATACTCCTTGACCTGAGATGGAGATCTCCACAGATCCACAGTCTACACAGCTCTCTCTGTTCCCTCCAGACCCTCCATAAAGGGTCTGAGACGGCGGGGGACCACCGCCTATGGTCTTCCCTCGGCCAAATCCACTTCCTGCAATAGCGTCCACTCGCACGGGCACAGCGCCCACGGATAGGTCATCATAGCCCTCTGGAATCTGTCCACTGAACCCACAGCCACCCACTAACCATGGCCAGTTACAGATGCCATTATCCTCATCATAGGCAAGACCGAAGGGACATCTGAACTCATACTGGAAGTAGGTGCCGTTGCCGTAGTAGTCCCTGCAGGCGAAGAACCAGCGACAGTTCTCTGGGTCGGTGAAGTATCCTTCTCCAGGACAGACGAACTTCCTGCGAGGGACAGGGAAGATCTCAGAGGATCCGTCGCAGGGCGGGGCGGCGGAGGGCCAGGCGCACACTTCCCACCGGTCGTCAAACACTAAGCCGGGCGGGCAGGAGTACTCGAAAACAGTGAAGTCATCCACGTACTGGTTGAACTTGACGCACCGGTAGAACTGGGAGCAGTCTGCTGGGTCCCGGTAGTACCCCTGACGGGAACACTCAAACCTGGACTCCTTGGTGTCTCTGTGGAGGAAGGAACAACGTTACCATCACATATGCTCAGGACATCTTGACATGTCAGACGTTGAACACTTTAAGTCACACAGTTCCTCAGAACCTAGATGAATAAAAAAGCCTGACAATCGTATTTGTTCTTAAATAAACACATCAAAATCAAGCATCAGGTCCTGGACTCTGCTAGCAGATCCCTTAATGATATAGATATCCAAGTATTATCATGAACAGAAAACAAAACATTCCTCAAATTATAAAGGAAAAATAAGCGTAAGCAGACGAGCATATGTTTTCATACTGGCTGCTCAGCTGAGATGTGTTTGCTACAAATGGCCTCACTTGGTAACATTATCAACCTCTGAAGTATAATGCACAGACCACTGAGCACAACAGTACGACCACTGGACACGACAGTACGACCACTGGGCACGATATAGCCTAGTGTTCGACCTGACCTTGGCTCGAGGGTCGTACTGTTGTGCTCCTTGAGTTGAGGATATGGTTTACACCCAATCGTTACGAGGGCATCCTTCGACGCACCTGAGGGCCTTGATAGCTCCAGTCCGGTCCACGATCCTGACTATCCTGAAGGGGGAGCTGCGGAAGTCCCTAGAAGAGGCGACGTAGGAGGAACTGAAGGAGGACTCGGCAGCCTGCAAGTCATCTACCAGACTCTGCAGCACGGCGCGTCGTGGCGTCCTGGCCAGCTGTTGAGGGAAGGTGGTGCAACGCGGGGTTACATGCTGTCCACACTTACTACTTATACTTCTGTGTGTGTGTGTGTGTGTGTGTGTGTGTGTGTGTGTGTGTGTGTGTGTGTGTGTGTGTGTGTGTGTCCTCACGTGCATCTGGCATGTTTATGTGTATACATAAAAGTATACTTCATTTCATAAGTGGTCAGTTATGTGGTTATCAAATCCTTCAGCACATATCAACACAAAAGGGCAAATCCCCAGTGAGTTAAGACTGTGTGCTGCTGCTGTGTGTGTGTGTGGGAGGCAGCAGCAGCAGCAGCATTACCTGCGTGAAGGTGTCGTACACGGCGGAGAGGATCGGGTACGGTCCTTGGCCACACGCGTCCTCCCAGTCCTCCTGGTCTACGTCACGTACGGCCGCCCCCGCCAGGCCTCGCAGCAACACGTACTTGCTCTGCCGCCACGTACAGAAGACAAGTTGAGTACGTTCGTTAAGTAACAGTTAAGCAACAGTGGGAGAGACAGGTGTGCAGGATGTTATATACGAGAAGGAGTTGGGGAAAGATATCATTTACATGGAGATGGTCAGACGCCATGAACTGTATACATAAATACAGAATCACATGTCGGACGACATTATCTAAATAAGCTATTGGAAGAGACAGGGAAAGCTCAGACTATGAAGAAATGAAGGTAAAACAAATTAAGTAAAGACAGTACAAGAAGAAGACATAGTCTAAAGTACATACGTTGTTTTACGAGATGAGTTGGACAGAAAATCTCAAGACAAGGAAAAAAAAAATTCAATGTCTTTTGTCTATACTTAGCAGTTTCGATGCCCTTCTCTTCGTGTGCTGTGCAGGAGATGCCGGAGCCTCCCACATCATCCCTCAGTCTCCTGGTGTCATGACCTGACGTGAAGCAAAACTTTGAGTCGTTGGGTCACATCTGATGTGCGTCTGAGTGTAACAGTCTCGGACAAGAGTCCTGGGACGTGCCCGGAGCTGCACCACACGCCTGGTCACAGCTGCGTCGAACTCACTATCTCTGACCGTCAGTAGAGGAGGTTCGAACCAGCTTCGATCAGGCGTGCCCCAGGGTTTTCGTCCATGACCGTTTGTCACGTGTTTAATGGGGAGGTTGTGCCATGTTCCCACCTGCGTGTGAAGTGCTATAGGTCTCTTGTTCTAGTGCAACATCTGGGTGATAGTCCTCCCGCTTCTCATGTACTTACAGTTCTCTCATTTCTAGTGTAAATACAGTTCACTCGCTACCCACAGTCCTCACAGTCTTCTTGTAAACAATGCAGAGTTATCCAGTGCTACACAAGAGTCAGATATATAAACACCACAATGCACTTTTCCTGAAGGTATTTCATTACTTTATGATGAAATTCCTTAACATTTGCCCTTGGTTATGGGTCACTTTAGGTTCTTTTCACTTTGTTGTGAAGGGACCGACCCTTCGTCCATTGTCTCTAGTCACAACCACCACAATGTATTGACGTCTGGCATTAATCATATGCTCACCCGTACACACGTCACTACTTGTGGTTATTACTTTACTTTCATGGAAATACTCACAGCTTACGTGACAAAGTCATCTATGGCTTGAATCTTCTCGGAACTGAAACATGTCTTTTGATTCTACACTATCTCACAAAAGTCATTGTCTGCTGTCTTATCTCAAAACCTCGCTTTTGTTGTTTTTTTTCCTAAAGTCGTCTACGTTCATTGTGTTCTCACCACTAACCAGGGGCAACATAAGTTCGTACCGACGTAACAAAGCATGTCTCAGCCACAGTTCACAGTCACAAAACTGAATTTTCGCATTCATCAGATGCGGCCAACATCTGCAAACATACATCAGATGCGGCCAGCTTCTGCAAACATTCTCTGGTCAGGCCAGAGCGTCACTCTGTTCTTTTCCTCATGTCTTTAGAGTCGTCTTCCTCACAAGCCTCAGGCATGTCTGGTTCTGTCTGTGGTCGTCAGCGAGCAGGTCACCTTCCCCCACCTTGATCTTCGTGCTGGTCGGGTCGTCGAAAGCCATCCACGTGTCGTTCAGGAAGGCGTAAGGGCCTGTCAGGTCCTCGTCCCGTTCCACCGTCCAGTTTCCAGTCTCCATCATGGTACACGCCTGGAAATGAAGAGGAGCATCAGTCTGTGATATACTTGAATCATTAAGGACGTAGACAATACATACTGCTTCATCCATCTGTCCATGTTTGTACTTACATATTCATTGACTTTTTTTTTTTATACACAATTGTTTCTCCCGTCAGTGAAGGCCGCAGGGTAGGCGTGTGTGTGTGTGTGTGTGTGTGTGTGTGTGTGTGTGTGTGTGTGTGTGTGTGTGTGTGTGTGTGTGTGTGTGTGTGTGTGTGTGTGTGTGTGTGTGTGTGTGTGTGTGTGTGTGTGTGTGTGTGTTTAGATAGACATTTAAGGGGAGGGATGCATCAGGGTGTGTTACTTAGGGGGAGATGCATGTGTGTGTTGGTGAGGGAGGTACTGAGGAGGTCGTATGTGGTATGGGGAAGGGGACGCCACACACTGACCTGCTTGTAGGGCGTGAAGACTGGCAGGTCAAGGGCGGGAGATCTCGGCGTGTTGAATTCAGGATCCCGCAGGGTGAAGACGGCAGCCGTGACGGGGATCCCGATGACGAGGCGGTCCAGGGGCACGCCCAGGCTGACCACGAGGTCCACCAGTGAGTCCTGCAAGATGTGAAACACCCAGACCGGGTCATCAGTAGCCATCCAGGTAGAGCGGCTTCATCATTAAACCAATACGAGGTTTTCCCTTCTGAGAAAATCATACAGACACTCTATACCCAACTGCATCATTACATCAGACATTCACGTCTAAGGACGAATTCTGGTGCCTTGGCCTCTATGCCAGACGAGGCCCTCCTTCACCACTCACTCACATCCCACTCCACGATCGTCCACTCCACGCCTCTCACTCCATCATAAGAATATTTTTGAGCTTCCCGAATGCACTGAGGGAAAACACATACACTGAATTCCATTTCTGGCCCAGATTCCAACCTTCCTCACTCGTTTAGTTCTATAGACTTAGATGTTTACATTACAATGTACACCATGAAAAGGAAACTTTCAGTGTTTCCTCAGTACATGATCAAAATATATGTATTCATAACATCCGAGATTCAACACAGAGTTGTAGACTCAGCCGAGGTAAATGTTACTCATGAGTGATGGAGGTGAGTCCAGCGACCTTGTCCATACTGACCATGGTACTGTTGATATGAGTCTGCTAAGATGGAGGTCTGTCTGTGTGGACTACGTACAAAGTGATTACGTCCTGACTTAAACATACACAAGTGCGTCGTCTCTTCTATCATCATCATAACTGTAAATCCATTACATTTACACACACACACACACACACACACACACACAAACACCTTAGGTGCACATGTGGCCCTTTGACCTCAGTGCAGCAGACCTACCGCATTTTGTAGGTCAGGACACGCCCATGAGCCTGGAGTGGTGGAAGGTTTCGATCTTATCCTCTGGTCTATGCTCCTCCGTCAGGTTGTGGGTCGGCAGGCTGAACAGGTCCACGATCCTGCCAGAGTACAATGACGACATGAGCTCCTGCAGTCCGTGAACCCTACCATCCTACATCACATGAAGCGTTTGGAGGACCCAGGTTAACTCATGATGGTCATATCTTGTGACGGAGGTAATGATTGAACGATATTCAGTGCTAGTGAGAGAGTTGTGTGAGTGTGAGAGAGTTGTGTGAGTGTGAGAGAGTTGTGTGAGTGTGAGTGAGAGACGTGTGCGTCATGAGCTGGCTGTGGCTTAGTCTGAGCTACACATGAGAGGCGGAAGCTGCCACAGGTGAAAAGCCTGAGGGTGCAAGTACTTACTTGGCCAACTCCTTCAGGTTGTAGCCCTTGACGATGTACTCGGGGCAGGGGGCGACGGTCATCATCAGAATGGTGTCTGGGATCTTCCTCCTCGTCAGCTGGGGCTCCGCGACACTCAGGGGACTCCTCTGTGTGGCCACGTCCTCGTCGTCAGCCTTCGTTTGCGACGACTTGGCGATCTTCCAGCCAGTGGCATTGGAGGGGACGGTGGTCGACAGGGGCGAGGCGGTGGTAGAAGACGTGGTAGTTGTGCTTGTGGTGGTGGTGGTGGTGGTGGTGGTGATCAAGCCATCCACGTTAAAGTAGTCCTAGAAATGAATGTCTTTTTTGTGACTGGTGAAGCAGGAGGTGTCTGTAGGGACGAGTTATACAGAGCATATTTCGTATCATGATCATGAGGATATTGTACACACGAGGGACAACTCGTTATCGGGAAATCAGGCCAGAAAACACAGCGTGAGGACCTCACGCTGTGTCGTAATGAGGGAAAACTCAGTGAGAGAGGAAGGAGGCGAGAGGTATCAACAACAAGGGCACCATCGTGCTGCTACGAGACAAAAGAGTCTACGGGACAGTCTACAAGCGGTGAGGGGCGTGTCCACGGGCCTCCATCGTCACCATCAGACGAGTGTGTGGCACTGAACACAGACACCAGAGACCCCACCACCCGGTGATGCCTTCGTGCCTGCCCCAGAGCCTCGTCGTCTGATGGACGAGTTATCTTCCAGCCACACTCAGGTACAAGTTACAAGAGCTTCACGGGGGTGAAAAAAATACAACCAGTCTACTACAGTAGAATGTTCATCCAGGTGAACGACGGGGAAGATGCATTGGGCAAGTTGAAGACGGAGCAACTTTTAAAGCAAGTTATACGTTTCGACTCACTCTGAACTTAACACGGCCTCGGAAAGGTCGCTTGGTTGACTTTGTATTGCCTTTTCTCTCCTCTCTCTCCTTCATTGTGTTGCCCTTGACCCTGAACCTTACCTCAGATTGGGTGGGTCGCAGGGTCACCTCGTACTCGGAGCCTGACTCAAGGACCAGGTAGTCTGACCCCAAACTGTAACACCAGCTGTCATGTTAGTATCTGCACACGTATGGTCATCAAACCGTGAAAGAACAAATAACATATAACACCAATATTGACAAATATCTTGACAGTTAACGTGGGTATAAGAATACACGTCTTTCAGAAGGCATGACAGATGAACGACTCGGTTTCTAAGAACCACAGGCGAGCTAGAGACGCACCTTGCCTCCTCCTCCAGGCCTGGCAGGGTGGTAGTCACTTCGACGTCCACGATGTCTTCCGAAGTTACCTCCGTCGTCGCCTCCGTCGTCTCCGTCTGGGTCTCTTGGTCGTCCGCTGGGATCTCGGTCGTGGTCGTGGAGTCTGCGACGACTTCGTCTTTCTCCTCCTCCTCTTTACCTGCGGCACTGCGACGACTTACGCTGTGGACTCGCTGATCCAGAACCA
This sequence comes from Panulirus ornatus, assembly GCF_036320965.1. NCBI lineage: Eukaryota > Metazoa > Arthropoda > Malacostraca > Decapoda > Palinuridae > Panulirus > Panulirus ornatus. The sequence goes on from NC_092296.1 coordinate 6,063,136, forward strand.
GTCGCAGAACCTGTGGGGGAACATGACGGATACTAAACCTCTGACCTTCAGTCACACCATCAGAAAACTGCAGACGAGGACAGCGAAGCTTATCAACAATAATAATAAAAAAAACCAGCCAATCAAGGGTGTATAATAAGGCTTTGAACGCGTTCAGTGATGGAACGAAGGAATAAAATCCAAAAATCTTCTTTTCTATCAATGAACTGATTTAACCCCTTTGACTGTTAAGTGCTAAACAATCTTTTGTTTCGGATTTGGCGGTAAAGAAGTCATCTAGAGGGTAAGACGTGTGTGTGTGTGTGTGTGTGTGTGTGTGTGTGTGTGTGTGTGTGTGTGTGAGTAGGAGGAGAGGAGGGTTGAAGTGGGACTGAGGCTAGGGTGAGAGATGTCTATGGTTCGAAATGTGAACCCAGACCATCCAATGTGGGGCGTTTCTAGTCTATATAACCTGGTGTCAACATCTTTAACTTCCTGACTGCGTGACGCGCATGTTCCCAGGTGAACGTGGCGACGTTACGCAGTTACGGCCTCAAGTTACCTTCATGAGCGTGGTGAAATCTTCCCTCTCCTTGGCACCGCCGTTGTGTCCCGGCCACCGCCAGTCCACCTCGATGCCGTCCAGCTTGTTCTGGGCCACGAAGGCGGCGGCGCCCTCCGTGAAATTGGCCATGCCCTCCACGGAGGCGGTGAGGAGAGAGAAGGTCTCGGTCTTGACGTTCCTCCCGCCCACAGACGCCACCACTTTCAGGCCGGGGTTCGTCTTCTTCAGGGCGTGCAGCTCTGAGAAGTCTGGAACACAACGTTAAAAGAAAAAAAAAAAAATATATATATATTACCAGACGGACAGAGAATAAATGTCTTTTCTAAATCTTGCGACGTTATGGTGACTTAAGATTAGCCAGTCGTCCTCTACCAAACGATTATGAGGGGTCGAAGCCTCATCATTCCTCATTAAAGCCATTACTCATATTCTAAGCAGACGATGAAGTGTCCACTGCACATAGTAAATGAGGAGGAGCATTGCAGAGGAGCCACTGCTGAAGGAGGAGGACCTAAGAGGAGCCACTACTGAAGGAGGAGGACCTAAGAGGAGCCACTACTGAAGGAGGAGGACCTAAGAGGAGCCACTACTGAAGGGGGAGGACCTAAGAGGAGCCACTACTGAAGGAGGAGGACCTAAGAGGAGCCACTACTGAAGGAGGAGGACCTAAGAGGAGCCACTACTGAAGGAGGAGGACCTAAGAGGAGCCACTACTGAAGGAGGAGGACCTAAGAGGAGCCACTACTGAAGGAGGAGGACCTAAGAGGAGCCACTACTGAAGGAGGAGGAACTAAGAGGAGCCACTGCTGAAGGAGGAGGAACTAAGAGGAGCCACTGCTGAAGGAGGAGGAACTAAGAGGAGCCACTGCTGAAGGAGGAGGACCTACCTGTAGGGGATGTGAGCCTCAAGCTGGAGTCGAGGCCGGTGTTGGAGTCCACGAGGATGGTGCATTTGCAGGGGTCCAGGTGGGAAGAGGGCTCCTGGCTGCTGTAGTAACAGACAACCTCGGCTCTGGGGCTCACCTCACCGCAGCCATCTGTAACGCGTCACAAACACCGTCACACGGTAGTCTCGACCGTAACATAGATCGCCAAGCACCACCGAAGCCACACAGGCTCACGCTGTGGCACGTCATGTCTTCGTTGATGACAAGTTCTACATTGACGATTGGGCAGAGGTTCATGTGGTTGCTCAGTGATAAAGAGTGTGTCAACCATGATGAAGAAATGAACCAAGTTTGATTAAAAAAAATAAAATTACTATATACTATCGTCATATGTTGGGTCTGACGCTGAGGAAAGGGGAATAAATGGATGTGACTGAGAGAGAGAGAGAGAGAGAGAGAGAGAGAGAGAGAGAGAGAGAGAGAGAGAGAGAGAGAGAGAGAGAGAGAGAGAGAGAGAATATATGAAGGACCGCTGAGTTAGCTCAGCTGAGCCACACAGCTGCTTCCTACCCCGAGACGATGGAGGCGAAAGCCACCTGTTGAATTAACCAGCTGGGACAGCGGTGGTTCTTCCCTCCTCCCCTCCCCCACCCCCCTCAACCTTCACCAGCTGCCTCGAACTCGTCTGATGGCCCAGTGTCAACCATGCAAGGTCAAAGGTCAACACCATCCCGGCATCTGTTGGGTTCGTCACTCTACTGACGTTTGTTGACAATGAATGAATTTGTTTACAGTACGAAACAAGACACCATGACTTCTTTATATATATATATATATATATATATATATATATATATATATATATATATATATATATATATATATATATATTGAAAATCAAACAAGACCTTCCAAAATATCTATTCAGAAAAGCTGTGCAAGCTTCCGTCTGACATTCGGTGATATCCTACTATGTGACCTCGCCTGACCTTGACCTCACTGACTCAAGAGGTTGAATGTCCATGGCAGACCTCGCAGCCGTCAATGGTAGCGTATACATCTCTCTCCCTGGTTATTTACGTTGCAATCGCAGGGAAGTAGACGACCGCCGCCCAGGGCAACGTCTAATAACCCCCCCTAACTATATTTTTCAGGGGAGAAATATTACATTAACCCCGCCCTCGGGGGCGGCCCTCCGGAGGGGGGAGCGGGAGCGCCCTGGGCCGCCCACTGACGCCGCCGTCACCATCAAAACACCAGTGACGTCAGAGCCGCCAAGCTCCGCCCCATTGCCAGACGAGACGCAGTGGGGATGCTAAAGTTACCCTTACGCCCCATTAACTCCCAGTTAATAACTCCAAATCCTCAGTCAATGAGATTAAATCGTTTATATATATGTATATATATATATTTTTTTTTTTTTTTTTTTGCTTTGTCGCTGTCTCCCGCGTTTGCGAGGTAGCGCAAGGAAACAGACGAAAGAAATGGCCCAACCCACCCCCATACACATGTATATACATACGTCCACACACGCCAATATACATACCTACACAGTTTTCCATGGTTTACCCCAGACGCTTCACATGCCCTGATTCAATCCACTGACAGCACGTCAACCCCGGTATACCACATCGATCCAATTCACTCTATTCCTTGCCCTCCTTTCACCCTCCTGCATGCTCAGGCCCCGATCACACAAAATCTTTTTCACTCCATCTTTCCACCTCCAATTTGGTCTCCCACTTCTCCTCGTTCCCTCCACCTCCGACACATATATCCTCTTGGTCAATCTTTCCTCACTCATTCTCTCCATGTGCCCAAACCATTTCAAAACACCCTCTTCTGCTCTCTCAACCACGCTCTTTTTATTTCCACACATCTCTCTTACCCTTACGTTACTTACTCGATCAAACCACCTCACACCACACATTGTCCTCAAACATCTCATTTCCAGCACATCCATCCTCCTGCGCACAACTCTATCCATAGCCCACGCCTCGCAACCATACAACATTGTTGGAACCACTATTCCTTCAAACATACCCATTTTTGCTTTCCGAGATAATGTTCTCGACTTCCACACATTCTTCAAGGCTCCCAGGATTTTCGCCCCCTCCCCCACCCTATGATCCACTTCCGCTTCCATGGCTCCATCCGCTGCCAGATCCACTCCCAGATATCTAAAACACTTTACTTCCTCCAGTTTTTCTCCATTCAAACTTACCTCCCAATTGACTTGACCCTCAACCCTACTGTACCTAATTACCTTGCTCTTATTCACATTTACTCTTAACTTTCTTCTTTCACACACTTTACCAAACTCAGTCACCAGCATATATATATATATATATATATATATATATATATATATATATATATATATATATATATATATATATATATATATCCCTGGCAAAATCATCATATGTAGCGAAAAGAGGAAAGCCATGGTGGAAAAAATAGACTTGTAAAATGAATCGACCTTCCCCTCCGACCAACTGTGAAATCCAATTACCGATTCATCTCTGAGCTGAGCTGGAGACGCGTGGCAGATACAGCACGAGGCAAGACTCGACCATTTTTCCCCCAGAAAGGAAAATCAGACCCATATTCAGCGAGCCAGTCGCGTCTGCCACCCTATGTGAGTGTGTGTGGTGTATGTCTCCTGCGTGATCTGGGCCCCCTTGTACGTCATGTGTGAGTGTGTGTGTGTGTGTGTGTGTGTGTGTGTGTGTGTGTGTGTGTGTGTGTGTGTGTGTGTGCGCCTCCCTCCTCCCCATTGGTCATCGAGAACAAGAAATGAAAGATGCACATCAACTCGATGGGTTGATGTGCACCTGCGCGGGAGGGAAGGCAAAGTTGGTCTTGTGTGAGACGGTGTCAACAACACGAAGAAGAGCCCTGGTGGTGTAGTGGTGGTGGGAGGTGAGGTGTGGTGGTGTGGTGGTGGTGGGAGGTGAGGTGTGGTGGTGTGGTGGTGGTGGGAGGTGTGGTGGTGTGGTGGTGAGGTGGTGGGAGGTGAGGTGTGGTGGTGTGGTGGTGGTGTGGTGGTGGGAGGTGAGGTGTGGTGGTGTGGTGGTGTGGTGGTGGGAAGGAGTCCTTTTTCCCCTGTCGTATAACCACTTCCCTGAGTTTCCCAGGAGAGGATCCACCAGCCTGTGTGTGTCCGCCGGCTGCATGACCCACCAGTTAGTATGTTAATGAATTTTCTAGGAGGATAAAGGAGGGGGCGAGGGAGGAATATTTTTATGACCTTAAAAAGTATGATTACATACGTATGTAACCTCCAGCTTAGGGGAAACACGGAAAAGATAGGTTTTTTCTTTTAGGAAGAATCTATAATATATATATGAGAGAGAGAGAGAGAGAGAGAGAGAGAGAGAGAGAGAGAGAGAGAGAGAGAGAGAGAGAGAGAGAGAGAGAGAGAGAGAGAGAGAGAGAGAGAGAGTGTAGAGGTAGGTTACTCACGTGCTGCAGCGAGGATGAGCGGTACAAACAGCAACGTCACCCACATTATGGACACTGAAAAGTAAACGATGGAATAAGAAATACGAACCATTATGTTACGGTAAGGTCTCGTGGCCAGACATGGACGTCCAACCACGACCAAGATCGTCTGCTTCTACATCAAAGTTTACATTGATATCTTTAGATAATTGATGAAGACATCCATAGCATTTTGACTTAGAGAAAACTGAATTAGTGATCATATATATGCAAACAGTCTGATAATATAATCAGTTGTGAAATACAAGTATTGTATACATCAATGATATTAAAGTAACATGTTATGAAGTGAGTGTTGTAAATGTTTATGAATTTGAATTGTGAATGAACCAGCCAGCACGCCAGGTGACGTCACTAGTTGCCAAGTACACCCACTGACGTCACTAGGTGGTAAAGTACACCTCATGACGTCACTAGGTCGCAATGACACCTAATGACGTCACTGAGGTGCACACGCCCAAGACATGATTGGTGGACAAAGCTAGTGACGTGACATGCACTCTGTGACGTCATGGTATGAGGTCAGGAGCGGCAGGGGACTTCAGATGACATCACTTATAAGTTCGTCTTGTGGTGTTACGTTACTTGAGGTGTGTGGTGCTGGGTGTGACGGGGAGGGGTGTTACGGCCTTGTTACGTGACTGGTGGTGACGGTGTGTGGTGTTACGGCCTCGTGTGACCTGACTGGTGGTGACGGTGTGTGGTGTTACGGCCTCGTGTGACCTGACTGGTGGTGACGGTGTGTGGTGTTACGGCCTCGTGTGACCTGACTGGTGGTGACGGTGTGTGGTGTTACGGCCTCGTGTGACCTGAACTGGTGGTGACGGTGTGTGGTGTTATGGCCTCTCGTAACCTGACTGGTGGTGACGGTGTGTGGTGTTACGGCCTCGTGTGACCTGAACTGGTGGTGACGGTGTGTGGTGTTACGTCCCTGTGATGCGACCGGTGGTGACCTGTGGTAAGTATGGCGTTATAGCCCTGTGACGTCTGAAGGGGGTAACGTGTGGTCATGTGGCGTTACGGTGTGTGTGTTACTGCCTGTGACGCACGCCCTTCCCCTGACCCCCCTGGTGCGTGGGAGGTTGGTCGCTTACCATGAAGAAACCTGGATTCACACCAGCGCTGGGGTCCTGCAAGAAAGAGAGAGAGGAAAAATATATATTAGCGTTGGTGTGACGGACGAAACCAATTCTGTCTACCTGGCCATGGCTGTCTGGCCCTTACCTATCATTCTGACTACATCGTTAAAGTTAACAACATCAGTTATCTGGTTGACCTGCCCAAGGTCGAGTCTAGGTCAAGTTTGGTGATTTAAGTTGATCAAACACGATGATTAAGTCATCGTTATCACATGAGGAGCAAGTGTTGCAACATACGTGATCTTAAAACTATCCTTAATGAATATTTACTTGGCTAAAAGCACACACACACACACACACACACACACACACACACACACACACACATACACACACACACACACACACACACACACACACACACACACACACATACAGAACTGTACCATACATATATGGTGACAATACATGAGTCAGCCACGAGGTGAGTCAGACGACACGTGAGTCAGACGACACGTAAGTCAGACGACACGTGAGTCAGACGACACGTGAGTCAGACGACACGTGAGTGAGCCATGAGGTGAGTCAGACGACACGTGAGTCAGACGACACGTGAGTCAGCCATGAGGTGAGTCAGACGGCTCGTGAGTCAGACGACACGTGAGTCAGACGACACGTGAGTGAGCCATGAGGCGAGTCAGACGACTCGCGAGTCAGCCATGAGGCGAGTCAGACGGCTCGTGAGTCAGCCATGAGGTGAGTCAGACGACACGTGAGTCAGCCACGACACACGGGTCATCACCACGACCTGTCTGGTGTGTGTGGAGGAGGAGGAGGAGGAGGTGGTTGTTGGAGGTCTAATCTGTTAAGTGGTGTTGCCTGGCGACCCTCGACGCTGGTCATGCAATGTGTGGAAATCCCTCAGGTCCCTCAGGGATCGTGGCAGGACGCACGCACCCTCGGGGATCCCTGGGACAGCGACAAAAGTGATCGGTGGGAGAGGGAAACCTCGTAAGCCCATCCTGCAGACATGAACTGCTAGGGCCTGTGCAGCTGGGTCTGACCTAGCAAGGTGCTGGGAGGGCTGCTGAGGGTGCTGGGAGGGCTACGGACGGTGCTAGGAGGGCTACGGACGGTGCTAGGAGGACTACGGACGGCAGTGTGTATCTGTACTTCATTATGTAACTCATAATGACTCATGGGGTCAGTTCCCACAGAGTTTCACTGTCTAAATAATGATCCTTCAGTCCTTAACCCTTGAGAACGACTGGTACGACCCTTGAGCACGACGGTACGACCCTTGAGCACGACGGTACGACCCTTGAGCATACGACGGTGCGACCCTTGAGCACGACGGCACGACCCTTGAGCACGACGGTACGACCATGGGCCTTAACTCTATGGGTCAGGCCAAACACAATCGCAGACACAAAGAAATAAGAACATATACAAGTACATACACAAGCACAAACATACAGAGAGAGAGAGAGAGAGAGAGAGAGAGAGAGAGAGAGAGAGAGAGAGAGAGAGAGAGAGAGAGAGAGAGAGAGAGAGAGAGAGAGAGAGAGAGAGAGAGAGAGAGAGAGAGAGAGAGAGAGAGAGTGATTTCTTGTCTTCCTGCGTCGTGTGTGCGTGGTGTAGTTCCCTGAGCCAATTGTCCCACTTGACTGTTGGTGGCTGGTGTTGCTGTTGTTGTGGTGGTGGTGGTGGTGCTCACGCGCCCTCCCTGCCGACCCTGACACAGCCCTGCTGTGGCGGCGGGGCCGGGCCAAGGGCCTGGACCTGGCCTGACCCTGACGGAGGGAGACCTGAAGCGAAAGCCCGTGTGAAGATCAGGGCGAAGCAGGTCGACCCTGGGTCCACTTCGTAGGTCGGCCCTCCACCCCCACGACCCACCACAGGTGGCGTGGCTCACCTCGGGTCGTCCTGCCTCCACCCCCCTCCCTCACCACGGGTCGTCCTGCCTCCATCCCCTCCTCCACCACGGGTCGTCCTGCCTCCATCCCCTCCCCCCACCACGGGTCGTCCTGCCTCCATCCCTTCCCCCACCACGGGTCGTCCTGCCTCCACCCCCTCCCTCAGCACGGGTCGTCCTGCCCATCACACGTCGTCGTGCCCACCCTGACCAGTCTCTAGCCACAGGTGAGTCCAGGACTCGGGTGAGTCCGGCCGCGCGGCACGTCACTAAGGTCAATATGACCGCCACGGGCACGTCAGCCACGAGGTCAACAGGGGATTCAGTGGATGACATATATAGAGAGAGGCAGGGCAGGTCACCCTCCCTCACTCTCGCTGTGGTGACCATACAGATGGTCAGTGGCCTCCCTGTGTGACCTTGCCACGCCCTCCTGACCCCTGCAGGTGACCACACCCATGTCTGGGGGCACGCTCTGGGGGGCCTCCCTAGCTCGGCCAGACGGAAGGAGGGGTCACACTGCCTTACCTGCGTCACGGGTCATGACCTGGGGGTACCATGGCCTACCCAGGGTCCAGGATAGTTATATATATATATATATATATATATATATATATATATATATATATATATATATATATATATATATATATATATATATATATATATATATATATATGTTGGAGAGGATCACAATTTTGCGCGTGATCAAGATATGGCTAGGAGGCCATTTGGTAAACATTTGGACAATCATATGTTTACCAAATGGCGTCCTAGCTTCGTCTCTTCGATGTATATCAACTGACTGTTATATTTCTCTCTTGTGTCTCCCCTGATGATGTGATTATTACACGAAAGTGCACTTGGGATCTTATCGTGTTTCATTTTCCCCATGGACTCATAGGAATGTGTGTGTGTGTGTGTGTGTGTGTGTGTGTGTGTGTGTGTGTGTGTGTGTGTGTGTGTGTGTGTGTGTGTGTGTGTGCAGAAGAATAGTTTCTTAACGATAACTACATTCATGGTCCTCTCATGATTACATTCACGGTTCCCTAATTACATTCATGGTCCCGTCATGATGATTACATTCACGGTTCCCTAATTACACCAGATTCAGTAATGTAACACTGTGCTTCCCTCGTTTATACCATACGTCTCATCATCATTCCTCTTTCATACCTGAAAACACACATACATTATACAATTCACCCATTCACCAGTGATGGGTAGACCCATTTCCAGGCTCGAGTCGCTGGTGAATACATCCTGTTAACAAATGGCCTCATTAACACAGACAGATGCTCACTAGAACTCGATAGTTACGTTAGGAAATATAATCAAAGGCAAAGACCTTGTGAGTATACAAGGATTTGTGAAGTATAGGTCAGGCACGAAGAAAATGGGGTGTGAACAGCCAACAAAAAAATGACATCATGCATGATGTCATGTTGGATGTGACAAAATGGAGAACAAAAGGAAAACTGGATGCCAACACAGTATGAAAAAAAAGAAATAAAGAATGTTAAACAGACAGAAAACGGAATGTCATGCAAGGCATAAAAAACGATGAGTCGGCAGGATAAAGAAAACGCGTGTCATTCATAATGAAGAGTGTAGAGAAGAACGAGCTGGTCATGCAGGGTGAAGAAAACGAGACGTGGCGTCCAGCCTGCCACTTGTCATGCAGACCCTGACCTGACCTGACCTTTAACTGGGCCAGCGGTCGAACGAGGTGGAGCTGTTACCTACGAGGCTATATGATCCTTGTTGTGTGACGGATGGATAGAGTAGATAGACAGGCAGACAGATAGATGGAGAGATGGGCAGGTAGTTGGGGAGAGAGAGAGAGAGAGAGAGAGAGAGAGAGAGAGAGAGAGAGAGAGAGAGAGAGAGAGAGAGAGAGAGAGAGAGAGAGACTTTATTCCCCCCACGTCTCCTACCCCCGGCGTTTCGCCCACAACCGGCCCTTCCCATCTCTCTATCACAGGCGGGTCAGTCTCACAGGCTAAGAGACGAGACGAGACCCCCCCACCTCCCGTGCAAGAGACACACCTGGGCGTCATTTCTCTCGCGGGAGAGCGCGACAATGGCAGATTAACCCACCCCACCCCAACCCACCCCAACCCAACCCACCCCACCTATTATCTAGCCTGAGTATTGCCATGGTAACCACAGCGGGCCGCCCCTCCTCCTCACACTACCCCAGCCACAGTGATGCGCCCCACACATCTCGCCTCTCCACACAGCCCTGGTTGCACCAGGGCCCCCGGGCGCGTGTGGGAGATAAGAGGCTCATCTGTTATCAGCTGTCTCTCGCTTTCAGTGACATGAGGAACGTCTTAAGGGACAAGGTGATGATGTGGGGATGTAGGGACATATCGTACGTGGGAGTTACGACGCGTCTTCGTAGCTTGTATCTTTCCTCTTTGTACAGAGACGGGGGTTCGATTCCCCAGACATCTCGAACACGACGGTACGACCCTTGAACACGACGGTACGACCTTTGAACACGACGGTACGACCCTTGAGCACGACGGTGCGCGACCCTTGAGCACGACGGCGCGACCCTTGAGCACGACGGTGCGACCCTTGAGCACGACGGTACGACCCTTGAGCACGACGGTACGACCCTTGAGCACGACGGTACGACCCTTGAGCACGACGGTACGACCCTTGAGCACGACGGTGCGCGACCCTTGAACACGACGGTACGACCCTTGAGCACTGATGCTTTCGTCACGTGAGATCCTCCATATAACCTCCATTAACCTCCAGCGACACTGAAGATGTAATTAACGACCCCACACCCACTGCTCTGTGTGAGGTGAGCGACGACATTTTACAGGGGCAATCTCACATGGATGAGCCATGAAATTCATGAATTTTTCTCTCGTGGTTTTCGAACGCTGGTATTTCAGATGCATTTCCAATTAAGAGAAGCCGAAAATCAGCATATATATATATATATATATATATATATATATATATATATATATATATATATATATATATATATATATATATATATATATATATATATATTCTTATTTTCTTTCAAACTATTCGCCATTTCCCGCGTTAGCGAGGTAGCGTTAAGAACAGAGGACTGGGCCTCTGAGGGAGTATCCTCACCTGGCCCCCTTCACTGTTCCTTCATTTGGAAAATTGAAGACAAAAAGAAAAAAAAAACAAAACCCCTGCCAGCCAAACATATCACAAACTACCCAACGAAGACGATCATTAGAGCAGCCAATGGTTCACTGTCCCTCTAACTACCCCATCCGCTCCTGCGGGGGTCACTGTGCAGCAGCCAACAACCAGGAAACCAGGACCCCGAACCATCGGTGACACGAGATCCCCAGGAGGAAGGAGGAAGGAAGGAAGATGGAAGGAAGGAAGGAAGGAAAGAAGGAAGGAAGGAAGGAAGATGGAAGGAAGGAAGGAAGGAAGGAAGGAAAGAAGGAAGGAAGGAAGGAAGATGGAAGGAAGGAAGGAAGATGGAAGGAAGGAAGGAAGGAAGGAAGGAAGGAAGGAAGGAAGGAAGGAAGGACTCATTCAGCAGGAGAGGCGGAAGTTAAGGGCTGGTGGGCAATGATATGACGGAGGTCGACTGTGTGTGTGTGTGTGTGTGTGTGTGTGTGTGTGTGTGTGTGTGTGTGTGTGTGTGTGGTGTTGTGGCTGGAGGCAAATACCTTGGCTGATGAGGAGCAGATGATGACGTCACTGCCACATTGACGGCTCTGAGAGAGAGAGAGAGAGAGAGAGAGAGAGAGAGAGAGAGAGAGAGAGAGAGAGAGAGAGAGAGAGAGAGAGAGAGAGAGAGAGAGAGAGAGAGGCCCTCGAGAGAACCACCTCAAGCCTGTGGAGTGAGTGTGATCCTTGACGCCTCGAGGACCACCTTGGAGTGCCAGCCTCCTTCTTGAGCTGGTGCACTCCCACATGAAAACGTTATGCTGGTGGTACAAGGGGGGCGGGCGTAACCCTGTGTTCTGGAAGAAGCAGTCTTTTTAAAGCCAGGGTTCGAATCTCAGCGTCAGGTTGGGGTCATGTGGCAATTAATGGATGGATGGCGAGACGAGGCGTATACAGTGAACACGAGGACCAACCACACCACACCCACTATGACCTGCGAAGACTGTGACCCCAAGAGGTGACCTCCGATAGCCAGTGACATGGTGGGGTCACTCAGGTGTAAGGTCACGTGGGGGTGGGCACGTGCAGACCCCCGGGGGGTTTTACCATCTCTGCCACAGGTCCTACAAAACACCCCCGGGGTTTACCATCTCTGCCACGGGCCCCTACATAACACCCCCGGGGGTTTACCATTTCTGCCACAGGTCCTACAAAACACCCCCGGGATTTATCATCTCTGCCACAGGTCCTATAGAACACCCCCGGGGTTTACCATCTCTGCCACGGGCCCCTACATAACACCCCCGGGGGTTTACCATCTCTGCCACAGGTCCTACAAAACACCCCCGGGATTTATCATCTCTGCCACAGGTCCTATAGAACACCCCCGGGGTTTACCATCTCTGCCACAGGGCCTACAAAACACCCCCGGGGTTTACCATCTCTGCCACAGGTCCTATAGAACACCCCCGGGGTTTTACCATCTCTGCCACAGGTCCTACATAACACCCCCGGGATTTATCATCTCTGCCACAGGGCCTATAGAACACCCCCGGGGTTTACCATCTCTGCCACAGGGCCTATAGAACACCCCCGGGGGGTTTTACCATCTCTGCCACAGGGCCTACAAAACACCCCCGGGGTTTACCATCTCTGCCACAGGTCCTACATAACACCCCCGGGATTTACCATCTCTGCCACAGGGCCTATAGAACACCCCCGGGGTTTACCATCTCTGCCACAGGGCCTATAGAACACCCCCGGGGGGTTTTACCATCTCTGCCACAGGGCCTACAAAACACCCCCGGGGTTTACCATCTCTGCCACAGGTCCTACATAACACCCCCGGGGGTTTTACCATCTCAACCAAGTCTTCGACTCGACGTTGGAGGCGGAAAGCCCCAGGGGAGGAAGAGGTGGGACGCCCCCCCCCCCTCCTCCCTGCCCCGCCTGAGAGAGGTTCGGTAAATCCAATAAGAACGATTCGATCCCATAACCCAGTCGCTGACGCCGCTACGCCAGGTGGTCAATCAGCCAGACCCAGCGCCTGAGAGAGGGGCGGGGGTCGGCCACCTCCCCAGCGAATCTCTCCCTGTTTACCACCGGTAGAGTCGAGCGAGATGGAGACTGCGATAAAAGATGGAGGGAGAGACAGAGAGATAAAAGAGAGAAGAGAGAAGAGGGATGATAAATATACCCGCACAGAAACGAGATAACTCTAACTCTCTCTCTCTCTCACACACACACACACACACACTGACACTTTATACCATCCACAAGTCTTCCTACAGCACACCCTAGCCACTCCTCTCTGCACACATGTGAGGCCGTCGTTGTCAGTGAGCGGGGGGGGGGGTAACCACAGGTTGCGTCACGCGTTACGACGGGGGGGACTCACACCTTAACGTAACCCGCACTCGTAATTATGCACGATAATTGGCAGCCCCGAGCGCGTAGCTCTGACTGATAACGATATGATTACAGGCGTGCGATATCGTAAATAAGGAGGTCGTGCGCGGAGAAGTTCCATATCAGAGGCGAGGCCTTCAGCTTGGTGCAGGAGGGGGACATGCCCTCCGCACCTTCCGTCAGGAGAAGCCCCTAAGACTCACGCAGGACCTGACGTCCTATACACGCGGCATGAAACATGGCAACTAAAACCCCCGTCCATCGCAACACGTGACACTCGGGTTGTGACCTCCTGAAGGAGGAGGATGAGTTGTGGACTTACCCTTGTAAGCACCCGGGAGGGGCGCCGACTGCTGGGTCACACCGCTTCACCCAGGGGCGCGACGACGGCTCGATCAAATCTGCAACAGGAGAGAAAATACAGCCTTCAGACGTGTGTCGCAAAGCCCGTCGCACATGAGGGACAGTCAACAGGAATATGAGGCGGTGCTGATATGTTAGAAACACTACTGGTGGCTAGATCATGCTGGAGAATGGCCACTCCATATTCCTGTTGTCTTATATGCTTGACGCCTCCCTCCAGCGTGATGGTTAGACTCTTGAGCATGATAACCTGACCTCTGACATGACCCTTGGCCTTTGACATGACCCTAAAGGCTCTGGTCAAAGACCAAGTCGTCATATACACGGGTGTGCCCAGGGGACTTATTTCCATGGCATCACATTTCATACAAGAACGTTCGAAAACTAGGAATCAAAAAAAAAATTCACAACTTGCAACTTATAATGCGAAGCAACACCAGACTCACAACACTCATAAACACTGTTGGTTCCGCTTACGACGGAAACGAATCATTCGAACCGAACCATCTGAACCACCTGTTTTATTCTCATAACACCGTTCCCTCATACAGAAGTAGTGAATCAATCGAACCTCCTGTCTCAGTCTCACGACACAACTCCCTCCCACAGCAATAGTGAGAGGGATATGAACCACACGTTTCGGACTCACTGTGCCACTCCTCTTTGCAGCATTAGTGAAGCATTTGAACTGAACCACTTGAAGCACCTGGCCTGTGACGCCCTCATAGAGAGAGTGCTTTGTACGAGGCAAATGGACTAACCCTCACCACATTTCCCTAGAGCCTGCACTGCCACTGACTAGCTGTGCTTGAGTCGACCCTTTGTCCACGACATGGGACCTCGAGTCGCTAATGGAGGTCCGGAACTACCTTCTCTGGCGGAGGAAACACGATTTTTCCTCCGAGCTTTTGGCCTTAAAAGCCAGGGAGGGGGGTGTTCACCCCTCCCACCCTCAACCCGCAACTTACGCGGCACGAAGGAAAAGTGGGTTTATATATTTCCATTTGCATGACGGAGTCTTACGACTGGCGAAGATTTAGCGAAGATTTACGTGATTTCTGGTCGAACTCGATGAGATTTACGATGTTCACATCAATCGGAGTTGAGTTCTGCCTTGTGTCTTGGGTAGAACTACTTCTCTGTTCTTAAGAGTGAACAGTGAACACCAGTACTCACACGGGACCCCAGGAGTTCCGCTGTTCTGTGCCGTGTTCACTATAGGGACGGTGAAGGGTTATGGCATCTTCAGCATGACGGTAAGACCCTTTGGCTGTGATGACCTGTCCTTTGACCTGACCCTCAAGGGTCGGGTCGTAGTCCACGTCATTATACCCAAGGGTCGTACCGCCCAGCTGAAGGACTGTACCGTTGTCTTCAGGGAATCGTACCGTCATCCTACAGGACCGTACGTACCGTCGTGCTCACTGGCGGCCTACGGGAGACGAGCGCTTCACACGGGGCATCACGTTGCTAAGGGATGGCTGGACTGAGGCATCCCACACAACACCACAGGTAACACTGTCCACTGTCGCCTCTGTCTTCTTCTTCACCACCACCACCGCGCCACACCAGACGCTCTGTCTTAAATCTACACCACAGGCGAGGACCGCCGCCCCTCCCTCACACCACCGCCGGCCGTGGTCGGGGGTGAGAGAAAGAGATGTATAATAACTCACACATGAAACACCTCGCCACAAGAAATTCCAGTGCTCGACACCATCTTGGAAGTTATCATCTTCCATAATTCCAGACTCCTGTCTCGCTTCCTATCACCTACGAAGCTTAAGCCTCTTCCAGTACCTTAGAATTTTCCGTCATAAAGCTGTCGGTGTTCATGCACAACGGAGGCAGACTGGAAGGTACGTATCTTCCACACAGCCCCGGAACCCTCCGCGTTCCATCAGGCGCAAGCAAAAAACTCAGGCAGGTAAAGGCAGGCGGAGGTTTGTCCAGCCTAGGGGGGAAGGAGGAGGAGGAGGAGGAGGAGGAGGAGGAGGAGGAGGGACTGCTGCCTGCTGTGTGCTTACCTCATCACAACCAATGTTGCCACCTCTTCAACCCCGCCGTTCAGACCTAGCCTCGCCCGACCCACACTAACAGAAAGAAGTGACTTTACAACTTGTTATTACGACCCAGCTTCATGTGAAGTAATCTCGGGGGGATTGGGGATGGGGATGGAGGGCCAGGAGGAGCCTTCTGCTTTTCCATCCCGTCTCCATCAATAGTGGTGGGTGGGGAGGATTGCCTCTGTTGTCCTATCCTTTTCTCCCTCTACATACATTAGGAATGTAGGTTACCTCTACGTCCTCCAGATGATTACTTCGTCACTGGTCATCAGGTCTTCTACTATCTAGCCTTCCCACAGGTCAAGACCTGTCGTCGAAAATAAGTCAGGTCAGCGCCCCTGGCGGAGCTCGTACGACGACAGGTCGTTCTTAGGGCGACCTGAGATCATAATAGAAATAATCAGAATAAAAAGACCAGTTCCTTGCACATGTATCAATTGTCCTCGGGCATGCATGAGGCAGTTAACGACCTGTTTCCAGACATTCTTGTTGTCTGAGGTAAGTGTAGCCATTGTCGGAGACCAGACTAATACGACCTTGATAGTCACACACACACACACACACACACACACACACACACACACACACACACACACACACACTCCAGTCTCCCCACTCCTCTTTGAGCTTCTCATCTCAGATACTCTCGATCAACCACAAACAATATTCACTGATGATTTTACGAAAGATAAATGAAACTATTAACAGCAGGAAATATCTGGACAGCTTTGAGGCCAGTGAGAGTGGATCAGTCTGCTAATCGAGCAGGTTTTGGGCCTCTGCAGAGGGCACGTGAGGGAAGCCACAATAATACCCACCACCACACACAGCCCTGGTCTGGGGAACTGAGCTGTGTTGACAGCAAGGGCTCCGCCACACGCCGTCCCCTACAGCACACGTCGGGCTCAGGGAACGGAAAGAAATGCTTCAGATGTCCACGCGAAGCCTGGCGACGTATCACAACAAGAAACTATGAACTTGATAAAT
The DNA here is from genome assembly GCF_036320965.1 of Panulirus ornatus. NCBI lineage: Eukaryota > Metazoa > Arthropoda > Malacostraca > Decapoda > Palinuridae > Panulirus > Panulirus ornatus. Next base: position 6,080,022 of record NC_092296.1, read on the forward strand.
CCATTAACAACCAAAGAATCTAAGTAATGACGGCAGTCCTCACAGGTAGAGGATGAAGAAGAAGAAGAAGAAGAAGAAGAAGAAGAGGAGGAGGAGGAGTTAGGGAAAGACCTGGGCTCACACTAATCCCTACCATGGCTACCTCAGACCCACCAGCCGCGGACATCAGGAGGTAAAATTGGTGCGAACCACCAATCACAGGTCGGCTCTTGCCAGCACTAATGACCCACGCTTTCACCTGTTGCAGTTCTAACCACCTGATTGACAGGCACAGGCCCGCCCTACCTCCAGTGGGATCTGGACCCCTCTCCACCTTCTCCAGTGGGATCTGGATCCCTCTCCACCTTCTTCAGTGGCATCTGGATTCCTCTCCACCTTCTCCAGTAAAATCTGGACCCCTCTCCACCTTCTCCAGTGGGATCTGGATCCCTCTCCACCTTCTCCAGTAAAATCTGAACCCCTCTCCACCTTCTCCAGTGGGATCTGGATCCCTCTCCACCTTCTCCAGTAAAATCTGGACCCCTCTCCACCTTCTCCAGTGGGATCTGGATCCCTCTCCACCTTCTCCAGTAAAATCTGGACCCCTCTCCACCTTCTCCAGTGGGATCTGGACCCCTCTCCACCTTCTCCAGTAAAATCTGGACCCCTCTCCACCTTCTCCAGTGGGATCTGGACCCCTCTCCACCTTCAGCAGTGGGGTCTGGGCCGACCCACACCAGGGGCGCCGGGTGTGGGGGAGGTCGTGGGGTGACCACGAGCAAAGGATCATCTGGTTGGGCACCACCGCCACCTCCACCACCACCACCTCCACCACCACCACCTCCACCACCACCACCGCCACCTCCACCACCGCTGCCGCTGCTGCTGCTGGATACGTCCTTTAGACCCGTCCTGTGAGGGTAGCGGGACCTCCTCCTCCTCCTCCTGGCGTCCTTCAGGGACCTCACCTGCTGCCCTCCTGGCACGACCACGACCGTGGTCGTCTTCCTGAGGGAGGGTCTCGCTGCAGCACGGCGGCGTCTGGGGGCGTGCTGCAGGGGCGGTATCCGCCAGGGTGTGTGTGTGTGTGTGTGTGTGTGTGTGTGTGTGTGTGTGTGTCTCGTGTTGATCAACCGACCATCCTACCACCAATCAGGCTACCCCCTACCCATCTACCAAGCCAACACTAACCATCTAGCACCACTCTAGCCACCACAGACTTCTCCTCTCTCTCTCTCTCTCTCTCTCTCTCTCTCGACTCTTACCTCCAGGTAACTTCATTACCCCCTTCCTCAGGTAAGTTAAGGGGTGGGGGGGGCACAATTCATTCCCTGTCTTCTACGTCACTTTCCTTCCCCCCTCTACTACCAATTAACCCCCCACCTCTACTACCCATTAACCCTCCCCCCACCCTTTACTACCCATTAACCCTCTCTTAACAACCCATGAATCACAGGCAACAGCTCAAGGAATCTAGATGATATATCAGATTATCAAGACGGATGGGGGAGAAAAAATAATCATTAAAAAAATGTGTTATTAAAGGGAATGTCTGGTATAAACCTGGGGGGGGGTCGGTCAGACGCTCGAGAGAGAGAGAGAGAGAGAGAGAGAGAGAGAGAGAGAGAGAGAGAGAGAGAGAGAGAGAGAGAGAGAGAGAGAGAGAGAGAGAGAGAGAGAGAGAGCTCCTTTCATCTCCCGGTCTCCGGGGAGACACAGATCGTAATCAACCACGGGCGGTAGACACGTCGTCGCCCCCCTCCCCTCTTGTGACGTGGTGACGTGCCCCGGGGGTCGTCCCCCCACGTCCCTCACCGTCACAGCACACAAGACGACGCCCGTGGTTCGATCCCCACCCCCTTCCAATGCCGTGCTGCTATTTGAAGAAGCTCATTTGCATACTGCAGTCGTCCTGGTCGTGTCGCGCGCCGACCCGGGCCATACCTTGCCCCCTACACACACACGTACACACAAAGCTTATCTTTACGTCCGTAGACACGAACTTCAAGATATGGCTTATCTCTATATCAGTAGTGAATCACAGTCGCTCCACAAACTGATCCGTCATTCATCAAAACTTTATCTCGAGGGAGGCAGTGTTATGGAATGCGACCCATCACACAACTCAAGGTTTACACCATTAACAATACGAGGATTCAGGTCTTTGGCGTCAATGTATGAACTTCCTCACGGAAGCTGGCACAGATCTGGCTCTCGCCTGTCACGCAGGCATGACACCACACCCGGTGTGTCACATGACGCGGGAGGAGTACTGAGATAACATGTGAGGGACGGGCGAGGTGGAGGGGGGAGGGGAGGGGATAAATGATGATGATGATGATGATAAATAATGATAAATAATGATAACCGTTGATACTGAAGGCCGCATCGCATCTGCACGGGAACCAAAATTCATGAAGGTTGTCACCAGACATTTCGTCAGATAGCTTGATAGATAGATAGACAATGAGACGGATAGATAAATAGAGAGAGAGAGAGAGAGAGAGAGAGAGAGAGAGAGAGAGAGAGAGAGAGAGAGAGAGAGAGAGAGAGAGCCAGGATAAATCTTATCCATTCACCGCCGCGCAGCAATTCACTACACAATATCACACAAAAAATATCAAGATGGAAATAGAAAAAAAATTAAAATACTTGTTTTCCAGGGACGCGGGAAAGGGTTATGTGACCTATGACCTTCAGCTGGGAGGTCAAGGGTATACAACGGGTCGCTTACTGCCACCAGTTCTGACCAAGGGAATATGATATCATGGGAAATAATAAGACCATCTGTGTCTGTGTCTAGAAAGACATAAAAGGGGGTAAAAAGAACTCCAAAGCTTAGCGGCGTAGGGAAAGAAATAGACATAGCAACCCCTCAGTCGCCAATGGCCACACACTAGCCATGTACGTCTTATACATCAAAAAAAAAATTCATATATATTATTCTAACAGCATCTTTGGAAGCCCCTGGACACAGATTGGCTTTAAATATACTAAATATTGCAAACTGTTACACCCTCTCGAAATCATTAAAGATTTTACAAAAATTTTTTACCACCACCATGACATTTAACATTTTCCTTCTTGGCATTGGTATATTTTCATCGCTGTACACGTCTCACCGGTATCATCCACTTCCAGGTGTACACGTGAAGAAAACGGCCTACATGCTACCTACCTTCCAACTGTTACCAAATACCTTAAAAGAAAATAGCCGGGTATGATACGTGGAACCCGGGGCACGTAACAGGTCAGTGCCCCGCCCGCGAACTGGCAACACTGTAACCAAATATTCCCTTGTTATTCTAACATTTAACAAAATACCTCAGAGCGCTTGACCAAATATCCGGACGTATATAAACAAAATATTATATCACATTTTTCTTCAAATGCTGATGAAATATCATATATATATATATATATATATATATATATATATATATATATATATATATATATATATATATATATATATATATATATATATATATATGGAAAGCTGTGTAGGTATGTATATTTGCGTGTGTGGACGTATGTATATACATGTGTATCTGGGTGGGTTGGGCCATTTCTTTCGTCTGTTTCCTTGCGCTACCTCGCAAACGCGGGAGACAGCGACAAAGCAAAAAAAGAAAAAAAAAAAAATATATATATATATATATATATATATATATATATATATATATATATATATATATATATATATGATATGAAAGAGTACATTGGATAGGTGTGTGCTTCAGTCTTACGAGCAAGATGGGTACATACGCCAGTGCACTGAACTCTGATGATGTCACCAGAGCTATGAGATCCTGGTTAACCCTGCGACGTCACGGGTGATGAAGTCACACAAGGTGCATCACGACGTCACGGGTGACGTAACGACGTCAGAGACGATATCAGATCACAAGTGACGTCAGGAAGTCGTGTGATAGGTGTGACTTACTGTTTCTTGCTTTCTCTATAGAGATATCTCTATCTCTCTCTTGCTTCAGAGAGAGAGAGAGAGAGAGAGAGAGAGAGAGAGAGAGAGAGAGAGAGAGAGAGAGAGAGAGAGAGAGAGAGAGAGAGAGAGCCCGTACATACGCACAGACACGTCTGCATGCACACAGAGGTAGGTATACCGTGCATGAATGTGCACACGTGCATGCACGCGCGCATATACTCATTTGCATACGATGGTAATCATGTACCTTCATATGTCGTATTGACGGCCCAGCTCAGCGCAGAAGCAGATCCAGCCACTGAGAGGCAGACGACCTCATCCCTTCAAACAGTTTCCTCTAATTATGCAAATTAGATGATTAATCTCCCTGTAGCGCCCGGAGGCAATAGATGTCAAGGACCTATACACTTCAACACCACCTCCCTCCCTGTTATTAATCACACCTACCCTGATCTATTTCCTCTTTTGATAGAAAAAAAAAAATGTCCATTAATTCGCGAGGTGCAATACATCTCCCACGCTCGAAGTGCCGCTGGCATTTTTTCACGTTTTCTCTTCCGGATGAGCCTTTGGTGGCGTCGGGCCTGCTTCTCACACGAATGTCACGGAATCCAACGACTGGCACGAACGGTACGTGTGCAAGGCGGCCCAAAGAACGTTCGTCTGAAACGATCCATGAACCGGGGAGGTACTGAGATCGTGATGTGGGGGGGGTTCACTCGTCCCAGTGGGGAGTTTGTACACCTGGGTGGGGAGGTCCGGCCTCGCAGAGGTAAAGGGAGAGAGACCCAGCCTCTCGGGGTTGATGGTCTGGCCTCGCGAGGTAAAGGGAGAGATCCCGGCCTCGCGTCGTGCTCGTCTGAGCAAAAATTCTCGAGCGATCATTAATTTCGCGTGGCTGGACTGCGCCATCTGGCCACGCCGGCCTGACTTGCTGGTCACAGTTTGGGTCTGTGACCCTAGACTGGTCACTGTTGTGACCCCACATTGTTCACTGTTGTGACCCTAGACTGGTCACTGTTGTGACCCTAGACTGGTCACTGTTGTGACCCTGGACTGGTCACTGTTGTGATCCTAGACTGGTCACTGTTGTGACCCTAGACTGGTCACTGTTGTGACCCTAGACTGGTCACTGTTGTGACCCTAGACTGGTCACTGTTGTGACCCTAGACTGGTCACTGTTGTGACCCTAGACTGGTCACTGTTGTGACCCTAGACTGGTCACTGTTGTGACCCTAGACTGGTCACTGTTGTCACCGCAGACTGGGCACTGCAGTTATCCGGACGCAGCAGTATTTCCACCGCTGCATCTGAACCAGAGTCGTGCAGAGGTGAGCGCTTGCTGAAGCACACACGCCAGGGTCGCCCCTTTCCTTCACCAGAATTCTTCAACAGGTATTTCCAGTTCATTGAGTTTCCTCACATGATGCACAGACTTGCCACGATTTTTCTTTCATCTACAACATAATAAAACTATATTTCTTTCATCGACACATTAGGGAAGTTGGCAGACGCACGATGACTAACCACCCCAAACAAAGTTGGCAGACGCACGATGACTAAACCACCACACAAAGCTGGCGGACGCCCGATGACTAACCCCCACACACAAAGTTGGCAGACGCACGATAACTAACACCCCCACACAAAGTTGACGGACGCACGATGACTAACCCCCACACACAAAGCTGGCAGGCGCACAATGACTAAACCCCCGCACAAAGTTGGCGGACGCACGATGACTAACCCCCCACACAAAGTTGGTAAACGCACGATGACTAACCCCCATCCACACAGTCGTCAATAACTCATCCATAACCTTGGCAGGCCATAACTTACTGGCCGCTGGTGGGGGGGGGGGGATATATATATATATCTATCTTTGGGAAGAACATGTCAGTGTTGGGCGGGAAGGTTGTGCCGATAACAACAGTTATGAGACAGATAAAGTAGACAATCGTTCTGAGCTGTTTGACTAGAGGAAGCTTAAGAGATGGGGCTCCCCGTGAATGTAGAAATCTTCCGTCCTCGTATGATAAAAAAAAATAGGTAATAACACATATTAATATACTGTGGATGAGAATTTACAAATTAACTAATGGTCCAACACACACACACACACACACACACACACACACACACACACACACACACACACACACACACACACACACACACATTTATACCAAGCAGTGAAATTAAAGTAATAATTTCCGTGGACTTTAATTCCAGGAATTGGAAGTCGTGACCTCTGACCTCCTGCATCACCTTTGACTCCTCACAATTTTAAGGTCTGTTTCGAAACAAGTAAAATGAAAAAAAAAGAAGAAAAGAAAGCTGTTTGGGTGTAGTGTAGCGAGAAGCACGGCCTGACGTAGCTAGGGTCTGGATCAGAGGAACGATAAGGAACTGGAAACATTGGGGAGCCAGAGAGATAACGACTGGAAACTGGAAAGGCAAAGAGGCGGAGAAATACGAAAAAAATATCGTAAAGGGAAAATAAATGTGAGGTTTGGTGTTGCTTCCGTTATCCATGCGGATCATGCAAGTCTCAACGTTTAATGTATAAGGTGAACCCAGAAAGAACTGAGTCCACTGCACAGGTGACGAGGGTTTCCTTTCGTATTCGAAGCTTGCTGGAAGACGTCCTCCTCAGGAGCACGCTGGAAGACGTCCTCCTCTGGACTACGCAGGAAGAGGTCCTCCTCAGGAGCACGCTGGAAGACTTTCTCCTCTGGACTACGCTGTGAGACGTCCTCCTCTGGACTACGCTGGAAGAGGTCCTCCTCAGGAGCACGCTGGAAGAGGTCCTCCTCAGGAGCAAGCTGGAAGACGTCCTCCTCTGTATTACGCTGGAAGAGGTCCTCCTCAGGAGCACGCTGGAAAACGTCCTCCTCTGGATTACGCTGGAAGAGGTCCTCCTCAGGAGCACGCTGGAAGACGTCCTCCTCTGGATTACGCTGGAAGAGGTCCTCCTCAGGAGCACGCTGGAAGACGTCCTCCTCTGGACTACGCTGGAAGAGGTGCTCCTCAGGAGCACGCTGGAAGACGTCCTCCTCTGGACTACGCAGGAAGAGGTCCTCCTCAGGAGCACGCTGAAAGACGTCCTCCTCTGTATTACGCTGGAAGAGGTGCTCCTCAGGAGCACGCTGGAAGACGTCCTCCTCTGGACTACGCTGGAAGAGGTCCTCCTCAGGAGCATGCTGGAAGACGTCCTCCTCTGGATTACGCTGGAAGAGGTCCTCCTCAGGAGCACGCTGGAAGACGTCTTTCTCTAAACCATGGTGGAAGACGTCCTTCCTGGACCATGCTGGAAGAGCGTCTTCTTGAGGTCCTCGCTGGAGGGCGTTCACGCTGGCTGTCTCCCTCTAGCAGAGCTGCTGGTCAGGGAGCCTACGGTGACGAGGGTTCTCATGGGCCTCTCCAGGGTAGGATGGAGGTTTCACGGGGTAAAAGGGTTTCAGGACGTTCCTGGATTTCTCAGGGGGGTGATGCTGGATCATGCACAGGACGCTGGGCATCTCTGGGGAGCTGGGTATTCTCAGGAATGCTGACTATTTCCGGGGGTACCAGACATTTAAAAGATGCTGGGTATCTCACAGCGTACAGTGATATTCTTGTGTGACAATGATGATGGACAGCATTTACAAGAGCTACCTTCCAACCCCAGAAACAGTACAGTACACCTCAGTACATCCCAGAGTGTACAGTACACCTCAGAGTGCACAGTACACCTCAGAGTGCAAAGCACACCTCAGAGTGTATAATACAACTTAGAGTGCACAGTACACCTTAGAGTAAAAGTGCTCACAACACTCGGGATGTGTCCGGCCAGGTGAGGACCGACCGAGCGTCGTCCAACACCAGGTAACTCGGGCCTGTACGAAGGAACAAGCATCCCGTAGAGTTGTGTGTCTCCAGACCAAAACATTTGAGTTCCCCCTCATTACTTCATTCGTTTATATCACTTTGATCCCCACGGGTTAAGACGATCTAATCCCCTGAGACTAGTGACGCAACCCCTCAAGAGGGACGACTTAACGCCAGCAGAACGACCACCTAACCGTGTGAGGAAGACGACATATAACAGTAGCATGTTCGGTGCGAAGACTCGAGTCATAACACTCAGGTTATCGTAGGTTATCGTACTCGTGAGCTAACGTTATCGTACTCGTGGGCTAACGTTATCGTACTCGTGTGCTCAAGGTATCGTCTTCCAATAGTTGACCAGTTTTAAACTGGTACTGTCACATATTGCTGTACTATCCAGGGTAGGATTTAAGGACTAAACGTGGCTCACATAGCCCTCAGGACCTACGTGATAAAGACAAAACTCTTGAGTGGGACACATAAGGATTCTCCTGCAATCAACAGATGTTATTATGTCTGAGATGTCATCACCCGTCACACATCCAACGTCCAGGATCACATCACCCGTCACACATCCAACATCCAGGATCACATCACCCGTCACACATCCAACGTCCAGGATCACATCACCCGTCACACATCCAACACCCAGGATCACATCACCCGTCACACATCCAACATCCAGGATCACATCACCCGTCACACATCCAACATCTCACACATATATAACCAATCATCAAAGCAAACAGACATACATTCAGATCAGAGGACCGTGTTGACACACTCCAGATTCACCACAAGAATATTCACCTCAGAGATCTCCCATGACGCCACGGTTTACTCACTAACCACGAACAATCACAATCATTTTACCTTCGTATGTATATATCTGGCGTAAATGAGGCTGGGGGTGGCGTAAATGAGGCAGGGGTGGTGGTGGTGTAAGTGCGGCAGGTAAATTATGTAAAACCCACCCGGTCGATCCCACGTACAAACAGCTATTTAGTTGCTGTCTTGATCCACTTTCAAGTTGGACTACCAAGTGCCCACCGGGCGGCGCCCGTCGAGCGGAGGATCGTGACGTCACCACGCCTTGCGCCAATCACCGCTGACCTTTTGGGGTCGCCCGGGTGACGTCACGGCCAACGGGCCATTCCGGGCGTACTTCCCAGCAGAAAGTGGGTCCCCTTGAGAGCGCTGATTGGTCGCTCCTCGCGGAGGGGTTGGCAATCTGGCAGGGGATTGGCCCGGGAGCTGCGGGTTCTCCCCTTCGTCTTGCATTTCTCACTCGTGTATTGAACGACCTTGCCTTCGTACGAAGCGGGCGAGAGGAGCGACTCAAGGATGGACCACTACTTGGCTGGTTGCGTTCGACTTACAAAAGCGTCATGCAAACAAGAGTGGTTCCAGCAGACCTTAAACCTCTCAACGTCGAGTGTATACACAAGCAGGACACATCCTCCCCACGGAGGCACAGAGAACGGGAGGCGATGCGTGGGGCAGGCGGTGTGGGTCTTGTGGTCAGGGAGGTCGTTGCTGTTGCCTTCTGATCTGAGGTCACCCTCGCTGTCCGGTGGAAGGTTACGTCTTTGCCGTTGCTGGCTGGCCCGGGCAGTATTTCGGCCCTCTGTTGCCACCATGCCGAATTACTGGTCCTTCTTATGAGGCCAACTGTTGGCCCTCTGTTGCCACCATGTCGAATTACTGTTCCCTGTACGTGGCCAACTGTTGGCCCTCTGTTGCCACCATGTCGAATTACTGGTCCCTGTACGTGGCCAACTGTTGGCCCTCTGTTGCCGCCATGCCGAATTACTGGTCCCTGTACGTGGCCAACTGTTGGCCCTCTGTTGCCGCCATGCCGAATTACTGGTCCCTGTACTTGGCTACTGTAGGTCTTCTGTTAATTCCTCTGTTGCTATTGTCCTGAATCAGAGAGTACGACCACAAGCCGCTGTCCAGACTCGCTGTTGTAGTGATGGCTGGAGTATAGCCGGTCTCGCTACATCTCCACACCGATTTTCCAAACCCCGAGGCACAGACTCCTCTCCGTCAAGCTTTGACAGGATTACCGCTAAGCTTACAGCGCTAACTTAGCGATTTATGGGATTACTTCTGAGCGCATAATACTCGAGGAGTTTGGGATTACTGTGGCTTTTCATCCGATCATGACAATATACCTATTTTTCATGAGTGACTCGTGTAAATTAAGCAGCAACCCTCCTTCCCCTAACCTTGGAGATTTACAGATTTAAGTTGATCAATCTTAAGCACAGATGCTGAACTTTACGTGTTGTGGGGGTCAAGCTACAGGTCAACCAGGGGTCACATCGCTAGGCACTGCCGATCACGCAACACCTTCGACACGATACTCCCTGCAATCGGCACACCGATAACATTATTGTGTAGCGATAAACATACATCAGAACCTCACCATTGCAACATCAACGTTGGTATGCAAATACATGTAAATGTACAGAGGCAGCGTGACTCGTCGCTGTAGAGTACATCATCCGGATTTAAAAAGGCTTCTCCTCGCGGCCTTTGTTGTAGATGCCACTACAGCAAAAGGCTTGTGGAGCTCAGTAGTGGGCCCACAAAGGCCTAATGGCCCTTGTAGGCGCGTCACTGTAGCCAGGGCTGCTGTAGACGGTCGCAGGGTGTTCAGTGTCTGTGTACAGTTAGGAGATCCAGTGAGACACCCTCCTCTTCCTCCACCTGCTTCAGAAGTTCGACTGATGGGAGGGAGTGAGAGGCATCAAGGCCGAGCAGTGAGAGAGGCATCTAGGTCGAGCAGTGAGAGAGGCATCAAGGTCAAGCAGTGAGAGAGGCATCAAGGACGAGCAGTGAGAGAGGCATCAAGGTCGAGCAGTGAGAGAGGCATCAAGGACGAGCAGTGAGAGAGGCATCAAGGTCGAGCAGTGAGAGGCATCAAGGACGAGCAGTGAGAGGCATCAAGGTCGAGCAGGGAGAGAGGCATTAAGAGGTCGAAGCATGGCAAAAGAAACTCATCTTACTCACCACAAAGGAAATACCAGACTCATGATGAATCCAGCGACTCATGAGTCCGACCAGAGCCCATGCTGAGTACACACACCAGCTGTTCATGTAACCACAGTACAGGTTACATGACGCACTGTACCAACGAATGCCCGTTGTATGACGCCCCTGTATCTCTACCTCGAGAGATGGTTGGATCTTATATATCTCTCTTATCTCTACAAGTCCTCATCTCAGTATCTCTGACTGACCATCATCTGCGTATGTATCTCTTAAAAGGCCGGGTCAAAGGCTAGGCCATTTATACCCAAGAGTCGCCCACTGAGCGCGCTCAAAGGGTCGTACAGTCGTGCTCAAGGGTCGTACTGTCGTGCTCAAGGGTCGTACCGTCGTGCTCAAGGGTCGTACCGTCGTGCTCAAGGGTCGTACCGTCGTGCTCAAGGGTCGTACCGTCGTGCTCAAGGATCGCACCATCATGCTCAAGGGTCGTACCGTCGTGCTCAAGGATCGCACCGTCATGCTCAAGGGTCGTACCGTCGTGCTCAAGGATCGCACCATCATGCTCAAGGGTCGTACCGTCGTGCTCAAGGATCGCACCATCATGCTCAAGGGTCGTACCGTCGTGCTCAAGGATCGCACCATCATGCTCAAGGGTCGTACCGTCGTGCTCAAGGATCGCACCATCATGCTCAAGGGTCGTACCGTCGTGCTCAAGGATCGCACCATCATGCTCAAGGGTCGTACCGTCGTGCTCAAGGGTCGTACTGTCGTGCTCAAGGGTCGTACCGTCGTGCTCAAGAGTCGTACCATCGTGCTCAAGGGTCGTCCCGTCGTGCTCAAGGGTCGTGGGTGTTTCTAACCACCACACAAGAGTACATAAACACCCTGTGTATCCTGACTGTAATTCAGGTGTTATGTGCATGACAGCACTCCACACGACAACGACAGACCAGCAGGCACTCAGGACGAGTCCCTGAGGGCAGCAATCATGCACAGGTCACCAGGCACGACTGACGAGAGACGCCAGGCGTGCATACATACATACATACATACACTTCCCTTGTGACACGCACTCCCCGTCAGGTCACGCGGGGTCACGCCATCACCAGAACTGCTTCCACGGGTGAGAGAGAGAGAGAGAGAGAGAGAGAGAGAGAGAGAGAGAGAGAGAGAGAGAGAGAGAGAGAGAGAGAGAGAGAGAGAGAGAGAGAGAGAGAGAGAGAGATTTCTCTCAGCGACCATAGAGATGTTACAATGACCCTCCTGTTCAAACATCTCCCATGACAATATTGACCTAAAACCTTGATCAAACGAGGTGTAATGACTGAGCCGAGGCCAAAACGCTCATGTAAACCAGTTTAATGCAGCAACAGGTTCAGTTCTGTATCGTAATCACGAGCACAAGGTTAACTGGGTAATATGACAATTATGGTGCGCTAATTGATCATGCAAACCAGTGTAATTAGATAACATAAATCTAGCATGACTCTAGGAAAAACTGGTTTGATCTAGTAACACGACAAACTTAGTTCATAATGCGGCTAGAAAAACTAGTTTAACTATGAAGGTTGAGAAGTTTGATTTGTACTTTGGTAAAGAACACTAGTTTAATTGGGGTATTATAGGCCGGTTATGCGTGTAGTATGGTCAGGAAAAACTAGTTTAGTAAGGTGGTATGATAAGCTTAATCTGTTGAATGGTTAGGAAAACTGGTTTAATTACGTAACAATACAAGCTTGACGTACCATAGGATCAGGAAGACAGCTTACTCTGGTCATGCAATATGCTCAATCTCTGTTATCAGGAAATGATAACAAGTTCGGCCACCAAGTGATACAACGAGCGTAACCCCTGCCATGGTCACGGAGGCAAGTTGAATTGGGTGGTTCACCCGTTTATCATGGTCATAAAACTGATTTAACTTTGCCTGGTGTCGATACGGGCCTGAAACTCGCTTTACAGTGGTCATACAACGGTACAAAATCTTACGTACTTGTGTGACATCGTCCACAAAACTAGTTTGATGTGGAATCACTACAAAACTCGCTTAGAATTCAATGGTCATAAGACCTCGCTTAATGCAGAATACTCGGCATACCACTAGTTTAAAACAGAGAGTCAGTTTAACGTGGTAACTGATACAAAACCAGTTTAATTCTATGATACATCACTAGAAATCTAGTATAAAAGGTTTTGTTTCTGTAATAACCTTATCAACATCATAAACGCGGTGAAGTGGTCGAAAAAAACTGGCTTAACGTGATAAGTTACGAAAAACTAGCTTAACTTGTTGACAAAAAACTTAATTGACAAGATAGAAGAAAATCTTTCGTACGTGGAAATGTCAATAAAAACTTGTTGGCGTGGGTTTTGTGCTTAGAAAAAACTAGTTTAACTTGGCCATCTAGCCATGAATACTAGTTTAATTAAGCAATACAATGAAAAAAGGCATTACATTTCCCAATAGTTCAATTCATCACATTACTTTCTCCAGAAAAAGTGAACTTCAGCCCCTGATAACGTACAGCCACATTTTGACTACAATGGCTGCTGCTTTGAAAATTCATTGCCAGACACAGTTGATCGACTTGTCTTCAGAAGGTAAACATACCCCACTCGTGGGCTGCATGAACGTGAGGGGGAAGGGGTGAAACCCTCCAGGACAAGGAGCTAGTGAAATAGGAATTATCAGCTGGGCAACATCGCTTCAAAGGGGCAAAACACAAGCATCACCCATGGCATAGATGCGACCGCCACAGTTTGTGGTGTTGGTGCTTCTATCGTACGCCTAAAACAAGCAATAGAACCGCCTCTATTGTGCCTCTGGTATGATGTCCCGTAATGGTAGCTGCTGACCACCTGAGTCATCCATGGTTGACTGAGTCACCCATGGTCGACTGAGTCACCCACGTTCGACTGAGTCACCATGGTCGACTGAGTCACCCACGTTCGACTGAGTCACCCATGGTCGACTGAGTCACCAAAGGTCACGCCTCTGGACTGAGTCACCAAAGGTTGCTGATGATGGTTCAGGGTGTAGGACCTGGGGGAAGTGGCCCCCTACGTCTGCTGGGGGAGGAAGGGTGAGGGCGGGGGTTGGGGGAGAAATGTCACCAGCCTCTCGACTAATGGTCCAGTTCCACGGCCAAGGGTCCGACCACGACCACACCCGACCACACTACCACCACCACAATGCCCTCCCTCACCCTTCGTCTCCGGTCACCACCGACCATAAAAAAAAAAGATAGGAAAGAGGGAGCAAGTTTCACTCTCGTTTGTCCACGAGAGAGAGAGAGAGAGAGAGAGAGAGAGAGAGAGAGAGAGAGAGAGAGAGAGAGAGAGAGAGAGAGCGGGGAGGCTGCACCATGTTGGCCCAGGGCCGGCGTCTTGGGTAGGTCAAGAGCAGGGTGTGTAACCTTGCCATTCTGGCCGGCTATGGTGGTCTCACCTCGCACCTCCCCCCCCCCCACACACACGACACCCTTCACATCACAACAAACTACTCATCTACCTGAGGGTCAGCGGGTCGGAGGTCAGGAGCCAGGAGTGCTGGAGTCTTGACCTTATAACCTACGCCTTAACTTCAAAATGTCTCTCAGGCGTACACTAACCGGTAAACACGAACATGTAACCAAAACCTATTATCGATAATGACACCACACACACCAAAACTTTTGCCATCACGAGATACATCGACCAACGGCAGAAGCATCAGACACAGATGATCAATTCGATCGGAACGAACGCCTTCGTCCCCGACGCCCCCAACTCCTGCAGGAGGGATCCTCCTACAGCAGGACCCCGACGCCCCCAACACCTGCAGGAAGGATCCTCCTACAGCAGGACCCCGACGCCCCCAACTCCTGCAGGAGGGATCCTTCTACAGCAGGACCCCGACGCCCCCAACACCTGCAGGAAGGATCCTCCTACAGCAGGACCATGAACAGAGACAATCCGGCACCTCACCTGAGAGGGACATGGACCTCCAGGGCGGTACCCTAGCAACAGGGGTGTCACCACCAGAGGTCTTGCGACACACTGGGTCAAGCAAGGCCCTCTAGCAGGCAGGCAGGAGGGAACATATGTCTCCCCAGACACCATTTTCTACGGCTGGGAATGCTACCCCGAGTGACGCCCATCACTCCACGTACGAGCCTTCAGGTAAACACCTCCGACCACCATCGTACGTACGACCTTGGAATACGATGGAATGGCCTTTGACCTGACCCCTACCCCTCCGTCCTCACTAATCAAGGTCAAAGGTCACGCAATGCTGGAGGTAAAGCAAGCAGTTGAAGTGGGCAAAACACGGGCCGTTATTCTTTTCCGGGTGTTGAGGAGACAGCTGGGTGTGACACTTGGGCAACCCACTTGAGAACGAGCGAGGAAACGCGTCTGAGTCATGTGATCAATGAAGACCGGGTGTGTGTGTGTGTGTGTGTGTGTGTGTGTGTGTGTGTGTGTGTGTGTGTGTATATGGAGCACTGAAGGTCAACTGTAATTAAAGCCACTTTCTCGTGTCTCTTGTTACACTCGTGGGAGATATGTTGCTGCGTCTGCGCACAAGGGCTGAGGGAGGAGTCGCTCCAGCAAGGGGAGTCGACTACATCCATGTAGCGCCAACATCTGCTAGACGGACGAGGGTGACAACAACGAGCTGTAGGTGCGGGGTGACTGCTGACGACGAGCTGTAGGTGCGGGGTGACTGCTGACGACGAGCTGTAGGTGCTGGGTGACTGCTGACGACGAGCTCTAGGTGCGGGGTGACTGCTGACGACGAGCTGTAGGTGCGGGGTGCCTGCTGACGTGTGGAAAGACCAGCCATTGTCCAGAGCTGTCGCTGAGCCAACACATAACGTTTTCTATTGAGTTTCTACGACCCTTGTGATGGTTGTACCAACAAGTGAAGTGAGCGAGGAGACGGTGGGTGTCTTCTCCAACACTCCACCATCACCACCACCAGTCCCTTACGAAGCCCCAACATCAGCACCATCACCTTCTTCACCATCACCTCCCTCGTCCTCCCCCTCCCTTCACTATTATTCCCCTCCTCGACCAATCACAGCCACCCGCCGTCACCACCAGCCAATTAGGGAGCAGAGCGAGCGCGTAATGGGCTGTTGATTGGCAGCCCGACGCCTGCAGCCCTGTGGCAGAACCTGAACCCCGATGACGTCCCCGTGTCGGGGTTCAGGTGGCGATGACGTCCCCATGTCGGGGTTCAGGTGACGATGACGTCCCCATGTCGGGGTTCAGGTGACGATGACGTCCCCGTGTCGGGGTTCAGGTGGCGATGACGTCCCCGTGTCGGGGTTCAGGTGGCGATGACGTCCCCGTGTCGGGGTTCAGGTGGCGATGACGTCCCCGTGTCGGGGTTCAGGTGGCGATGACGTCCCCGTGTCGGGGTTCAGGTGGCGATGACGTCCCCGTGTCGGGGTTCAGGCGGCGTTGACATCCCCGTGTCGGGGTTCAGCCCTCAGCCCTACCACATTCATACCACCCTCCCCTTTCCCTACGCCCCTTGGTAGTGTTATCTCGAGATTTCCGAGCTCCTATCATTCCTGCCGCCCTTCACCAACATAGTTCCCTAACCAGATGCAAGTGCTGGACGGCCCTCCTGCTCAGCGCCCCCATATATGCCTGACCCTTGCATCCATAAGTAGACGTAAGGTGCATAAGTGAGGCTCGGGACACACACACACACACACACACACACACACACACACACACACACACACACACACACACACACACACACACACACATACACACACACACTCACTCACACACAACACACACACACGTCTTGCAAATGTTTACACTAATTCTTTGTTCCATTCTTCAACTATATATTTTCCTGGCCAACCATTGTCTTCTGTCCACTAACCTCCAGTACAACTACTACTACTACTACTACTACTACTGCTACTACTACTACTACGACTGCTACTACTACTACTACTTATTATCATTATTATAATTATCATTATACCAAAATGTAAAGTTTGCCTCTTTACATTAATGGTGGAAGGATGTGTGACTCAGTGCATTAAGTGTGACATGTGATGTACGTGTGGAAGATCTATATGGCGGGAGGAGAGAGGTCAGGGTCACAGGTTTGGGGAGGAGAGGGGTCAAAGTTCATCTAGGCAACAAAAATGAATCTGCTGGAGGAGATTAGTGAAGATCGTATTACTGAGGGTCACTGGCCATTAGAGTGGTCATTAGTGGAGAGAGAGAGAGAGAGAGAGAGAGAGAGAGAGAGAGAGAGAGAGAGAGAGAGAGAGAGAGAGAGAGAGAGAGAGAGAGAGAGAGAGAGAGAGACCTCGAAGAGTGACAGAATGTGACTCACTAGTCACTGTCCCACTGACGTAATCATGACCCACTGGTGACCTCTGGTGACCCGTGTGGTCACCTCACCACCAGGAGCAGCTGGTGTCAAGGTTTCCTTTACCTTCGTGTCTCAGTATTGTACAGGGCAGGGTGCACTGTGGCCTCTCTCTAGCCTTTTGAATATCCGTCTCTCTCTCTCTCTCTCTCTCTCTCTCTCTCTCTCTCTCTCTCTCTCTCTCTCTCTCTCTCTCTCTCTCTCTCTCTCTCTCTCTCTCTCTCTACACACACACACACACACACACACACACACACACATATATATATATATATATATATATATATATATATATATATATATATATATATATATATATATATATATATATATATATATATATCACAGTCTAAACTCTTGTGTCATGCCTTTCCACACATTCAGCCAATCTTCTTATCAGCACAAGAACACAGGACTCCATCCTTCACTATCCCATCCCACGGCCGGCGTCCCATCCCTGGGACCTGGCCTGCCCCAGCCGCTGTACTTACCGGTGGGGGGATCTCGCTATCTCGAGGATCTGCAACAAAAACAAAATGACATACATTAGTCTTGTCTCGGACTGGCTCTGTGGTCCACAGGGTCATGCCTTGCCTGTATATCCAACGACCACTCCATTCCTCTGTCTATCTATCTATATAACTGTCTATCCACCTGTCTATCTCTCTGTCTTTCTGTCTGTCTGTCTGTCTGTGGCCCAGACCTGAGGTAGCCTGGTAACAGACGACCTAATGGCCTGGAGCACGGTAAAAGCATCCCATGTTTATTATCTACACAAGAAAACGGGATGCTGATCCACAAGGATAGCAGAACTCCAATATGTTGCAGGCGTCTCACGGCGACGCCCGACTTACAAGTGCGCCTACGTAAATAGAGACCAGAATAAGTGTACGCCATTATCCCCAGTTGACCTGACCCCCCCCCCCCGACCTACCCCGGGGGGCACCCGTGAGTAATCGTGTCACTTTACGTAAAGTAATGTTTACAAGTGTAAGTGCTGGTGATCACACTTGACGACGCCTTTCATATTCTCTCGCTAGCCACTACAAACTGGCAAGCAGTGTGGCTTAACCTCATATTACCCACACTAGCACTTTACCTCGACCATCTCTCTCTCTCTCTCTCTCTCTCTCTCTCTCTCTCTCTCTCTCTCTCTCTCTCTCTCTCTCTCTCTCTCTCTCTCTCTCTCTCTCTCCCTCTCTGTCTCATTAACCTACCTACTGCCTCAGCCGAGCTGCCGTGGTAATTAAGGATAATCACTTGAGATATATTTAGTACTGCCTCTTTTTTTTCCTTTCCTCTTTTTCTTCGACAGCGAAAGGCTTGGCTCTGAGAACAGCGGCTCCACGTGTGTGTGTGTGTGTGTGTTATTCCTACATACCAGCTTCATGTTGGGGGGAGTGGGGGGGGGAAGGGGAGGGGGGAGCTGTTAAGACCTCTGATCACCTAGACACCTGTGGGAGGTGTATGGTTCGTGCCCATGTCCGTGCGAGAAGTGGTTTGGCGGTGGATGTTGTCCTGTGTGGATGTGCGCGTTGTGTTGTGTGGTGCACGACGTGCGATGTGTGGACTCGGTGGGGGAGAGAGAGAGAGAGAGAGAGAGAGAGAGAGAGAGAGAGAGAGAGAGAGAGAGAGAGAGAGAGAGAGAGAGAGAGAGAGAGAGACACTAGTCCTGTACTGGGGCGCCCGTGCCAATAGCCTGTGGTGGCCGCTTTCCTGTGGTGGAATGAGGCATGAGACATGTGGTGTGGTGTAGTGTTGTGTGGTGTAGTGTGGTGTGTGGTGTGGTGTGGTGTAGTGTGGTGTGTGGTGTGGTGTTGTGTGGTGTGGTGGTGTGGAGGTGTGGTGGTGTGGTGTGGGTTAAAGGAGCCGCTGAAGAGATGAAAGTGTTTAATCTGGGGCTCTGAGGGCGGGGTGGCCAGACGTGCGCTCACCCTCCCGCCAGAGAGACAGTCTCCTTCTAACCCGCGCCCACGATCGAGCCCGGGCCTTCGTCATCCCGTCAGGTGACCCGGTTACCTGCGCGAAATCATCTCACGGATGAGAACTGCTCCAATATTTCTCATCCGTTTGACAAGGCATCACGATGCACCACCACAGGTTTAGGTCCTGACCTGTCAACATCATCACCACAACTCCTTCTCTTCGCCATCACCTGACTACAACAACAATATGTCTGATTCATAACATCTTCTAAAAGAAGGAACTGAAGTGGTTTACGAAATCCTCCAAGACCTCCTCCAACCACCCACCCTACCCGCCTCCTCCTCCTCCTCCTCCCTTCGTCTGAGCCGACCTTCCAGTATGATGAGGTCGCTGTGGAGGTCCACCTTCCTCTCGTGTCTCCAGATTACATCCCTTGTGTCATGCAACACTCGCGCCTGCCTGCACGGTCTGCACCACTTCCTGGTACTCTGCCCTCGACGCGCCGCTCTTCTCTTACCCTCTGACTACGACCTACGGGGCGACCCCTCTGAGCACGGTACGACCGTCGCGCACCTTGGTCGTGCACCGTCGTGCTCCACGTTCGTACCATCGTGCTCAGGGGGTTTGATGGGAATCGTTCCCCTCTGGCGTCTGGGGGTGAGATGCGTGTGTGTGTGTGTGTGCGAGGCATGATCAGCTGCGTCTATCTCGTCCCCATCACACGTCTCACTGCCTCCCTCCTTATGCCAGACGATCCATGTTTGCATCATGATTCCCTCCTGCCTCTAGTTGTGTGTGTGTGTGTGTGTGTGTGTGGTTATAAACAGGTTCGGGTCATTTGGGACACCACAGGGGGTTCGGTCGTCCACATCGGATGTTGTTAGCAGTGGAGGCGGGTGGGTGAGGGAGCGGAGGACGCCCTCCTGCTGGTGGTGGAGTTCAGGCGTCGCAACAGACCCCAGCCTCGTGTGGCGTCAGGCAGGGTCCACCGCCGTGCCCCCTGGTGGATGGCGCGGTCCCCGACGGCTTCACCACCGCCACCACAGTGCTCTCACGTCAGACGAGAGACGACATGTAGACGGCATGATGTAGGTGAGGGTGTTCTCCTGCTGTGGCGGGAGCCTCTGAACTGGACCAGGTCATTGTTCTCCGCCTTGCAAGTGTCCGGTGAGAGGCGACCCTCCCACCTCTCCCGCAGGAGGGACGGGTCGCCACGGTGATATGGAGGGGGGGGGGGAGGAATGATGGGGGTCTGTCTATCCCCGCCCCGCCCCTGGCGTGAAGGAAGACCCTCCCCTGTGTCTGGGAGGCCGCCGGGTAAGGCCTAGGGACCTGGCGTCGAGAGAGAAGTAATGAGAGACGATACTCACCTTGTTGCACCCCCACTGGCCCACCCAGCCCCCACGGCTCGGCCCACCACACACCTCCTCCTGAGGCCCACCTAGCCCACCACTCAGCCCAGCCGGCCATCATGACCCTGTAAGGCAGCTTGAGGAACCCCGCCCAGCTGGCTGACCTGACCAAGTAGGGGGGAGTGGGGGAGGAGGAGGTCAGGGAGGGGGGGCAGTTCTTGCCCCCCCCATCCACCCTTGATCTTCCCTCCTCTGCTCCGACGAGGACTCAACCCCTCCTCCCCCGCCCCACACACCCCCTCCTCCTCCATACGTGATCCTCCACCACATGCTGGGTCCGCCTCCCTCACTGACCTCTGGCCCCTTCCCCCCCCACCACAACCACCGCCACAACCACCACAATCCTCCCGTCGGTAGGTCCTCTGAGTAGCATTACCCGGTCATCACACCCACACCCGACGGACCCAGCACCACCGCTGACGTCACCACCACGCCACCACAACCACCACCACAGCCTCACCACAACCACCATTACAACCACAGCCTCACCACAACCACCATCACTACCACAGTTTCACAACCACCATCACCACCACCACCACAACCTCACAACCACCACCATCACTACCACTGCCTCACCACCACCACCATCACTACCACAACCACCACCATCACTACCACAGCCTCATCACAACCACCACCATCACTACCACAGCCTCATCACAACCACCACCATCACTACCACAGCCTCACAACCACCATCATCACCATCACCACCACAGCCTCACAGCCTGTAAGCTTATTCTGTGAGACATCTCACCACCACTCTTCGTCCTCCCTCTCATATCCTATTTCAGTTGACACAAACCATTCTTTTCGCCGGTATTTTCTCCGCGTCATTGTTATCTGTGACCAACACTTACTTTTATCCTCATCTTTCCAGAAGTATTTTCTTCGTTCCCTACATCTTGCTGGTGTGTGGCCTGTTGTGTTACTTCAGCTCTACAGCTCATGGTGCAAATGAGATGCTGGTTTCTCGTGGTTGTTTGGTGACCTCCCTGCATCACTGGTGACCTCCTTGCATCACAGGTGACCTCCCTGCATCACAGGTGACCTCCCTTCATCCCCCTGTATCGTGTGGACTGTGACCCACTTCACGTGTGACCTAGCTTAACTATTGTGTACATGACGTAGCGTCACTAACTGCCCGTCTGACCTGACCCTGTCCATGCTTGAAATCGCATGGCCTCGCCTGAGTTTCCCCCCGGCAATCAGCCCTCAATACACAACCCAATTGACAACAAAACAGGTACAGAACTGGCCGTCACAGCTTTACCAGAGAACTAACTACCCTGTGTACCAATCCAGCTCACAAACTACACCGCAGGCAACTACCCAATGTGCCGAAGGACCCTACAAATGTACAAGAGCCTAGCGAGTGTGTCCCATCCAAACCTAAGCCTTTATAACCAAGGGTACGACCAGCGAGCCAACCTGACACACGACCAAAGGCACGACCCTCCCTGATAAGCTTTGTATGGTCGTCTTCTCGTCAGCGACTCTCGCCTATAAAAAGGGGACCGTCTGAATGTGTGACCTTAAAGAGCGTAATGAGCCGTGATGGGAGGATTATGGTCCTTACAACAGGTGGCTTTAAAGGTCATCCCCATCATCAGGACAAAGGATGGCAATGGGGCTTGGCTAACGACCGTTCTGATCACGGTTGCCAGCGGGAGGAATTCAACAGACGGTAATCTTCCGTCGGAGCGGACTGTGTGAGCCAGGCCTTTGTTCCGGCCCGTACCTACTGGCCAGCGGAACAAGGGAACTGAGGAGAACGGAACAATAGGAACGAGGAACGAGGAGACGATAACGGATACAACAAGGATGGTTTGTTCAAGATTGAAAATATCTATCAGCAGGAGGCAAGTCCTCGTCAGTCTGGGGTCCACCTGCGCCAGGTTGAGGGGCTGGGTGTCCCTAGCTGCCAGCACCGTCAGGCATTCTCAGCCCTTAGCTACGCCAGGCTGGGGTTCCTCGTATAGCCGGTCGTCATCAGCATCAACCCCTCGCCCCGCAACCCCAACGAGAAGAAGTTCAAGTCACTACCCGCCAGATGGCGGCGCGATGACCTCACACTCCAACTCAACCCCACTCTCCGTCCACACTCCAAAACCAGTCAGTCATTAATCTTGCATATTTGCAGGCATGGTACTGGTCTCTCTCTCTCTCTCTCTCTCTCTCTCTCTCTCTCTCTCTCTCTCTCTCTCTCTCTCTCTCTCTCTCTCTCGGACCCTGACATCATCCTCCTCCATCCTGGGAATCCCTTGGATGAGCTTCAGGGTCGGAGATGTGGCCCGGAGGGAAAAAGCCTCCCACTTCCTACACCTATCAAACCAGTCGGGTTAATTAATCTCCCCAGGCAGGTGCGTTGCTGGGGGTGAGAAGATGAAGGAGCACTCAACAGGGAGAGAGAGAGAGAGAGAGAGAGAGAGAGAGAGAGAGAGAGAGAGAGAGAGAGAGAGAGAGAGAGAGAGAGAGAGAGAGAGAGAGAATTCTACCCGTACAAAGCAAGACATTAAAAAAAAAGAAATATGACTTAAATGAACCTGAAACAAAGAGAAGGTGAGAAATGTGTTCCCAGCCGGGAATATGGTCGGTCACCAGACGCGCTGGGTTGGGTCGAAACAGTTTCAAAACACACTCTTCCTGGGTTACTGTAACCGTTATCATGAGAGGGAATTCAACGAGAAAACAGAGGACTTCTAGAAATGACCACAACTTGGCCGTATGCCATTGGATCAAAATGTAATTTGCCACTGTAAGAGATCGTTATTCGTATTATATTTGAAGAAAGTTTGAATGAAATTGCCACATACATCACTAAGATATGGTCATTATCGTACAAAATACATGTTCAAGCAATTGAATTTCTAGAAATAGCCACCGATTGGCCATATCGTATCGGATCAAAATGAAACCTGGTAAATGGTATAGCGCAAAGTCATGCTATCTTCATATCAAGTTTGAATGAAATCTTTCCAAGCATGTACGAGAAACTGCTGCTAGTCTCTGAATGGAAAATGACGAACCAATCAAACCCTTCCAAACTTGGACGTACCGGACATGTAACAGGTGAGGTTTAATACAATGAGGAGAGAGTCCAAGAAGACTAGTAATATAAAATGAAAGAAAATACAAGTCGGCAGGAAACTGGATAATGGAGACAAGTTGAGGAACAATGTTTCTTTAACAAGATCAATTTGGTCGACTGAAGCTTTGAGATCTTATGAGCGAATTGCACAACACATCGTCCTGGACGCGACTGACCCCTGTTGACGATGACCTCCGGCCACAGGGTCAACAATCGAGGAGGAGACACAAGAAAATGAGATGAGACAACAGAAAATGACCTTTGGGGAGCCCGTTTCCCAACTGCCTTTGTTTAAAATAAAAGTCAAGAGCTTCTTAAATGGTAAAGTGTCGTCTTGCAGATGCATCTCTGGTGCTGACGGCGCCGCCCTGCTGTACGAGTCTTGCTGTACACCACATAAGACGTGATCATATGAACAACTGCGAGATTGGCAGCTGTGAAGCGTGCGTGCAGCTTCAGCTGCTGTCGGGTCAACCTTCACTGCACATACAACCGATGATTATGTGGCCGCGTCAGCAAGGCAGCTGTTTAGCTGTTGCTAGGTTGCTTACAGCTGCTGTCTGCTACAGCTGGGATAGGTGTCAGCTACAGTGACAACACGTTAAGGTTGTATTTACGTTGCAGAGGGAAAAAAAAAAAACACCTAACTCAGGCCTTCCTGACATTCTCATTCCATCGTAAAAGCAACATATTTCGGGTCCGGGTAAACGAACAGCGTGAGCTTCTTGGGAAGCGGCGTGACCAGCGAAGAGTTACTACATGTAACCCCATCACCAGCTGGAGCTGGCGGGCATCACTCACGGCCCTAACTGGGTCACGATGCTGGTATGGGACCTTCAAGTGACCAGGATGAAAGTTGGGCATCACCCTCCGACGCCGACGTAACCAGGTTACCGATGGGTAAGCTGCGTGGGAAAGCCTCGCTTCGAGAGACTCGCATGTAACCTTTCTTTTTTTTTTTCATCGGCGCAACAATGAGACCTTTACTGTGTCTTGCCCAAGCTGTCTGCTGGTCAATCCAGGCCAGGCGGCACCATTCTCCTCCTCCTCCTCCTGAACATTCCCTGACCCTCTTCTACTTCAGCAGTCACAGAACTACTGACCGACCACCTAGACTTTCCTCTACTACCCTCTCCGGCCGGGGTTCACAAGGGCCTCTACTCACAACGGGTGAGGGTGAGGGGGGGACAACCTGACGCTCCTGAATGTGTCAGAGGAGCAGCAGTTCCTGCCTCCCGCCACGACCTCCCGCGGATGTTATCTGTCTCCCCCACACCGGCCAGCTTCTGGTCTTAGTTCCTTACTACCTGCCACCACCACTCCTTCTGCCCCAGCACACACACACACACACACACACACACACACACACACACACACACACGCACACACACACACACACACACACGACCTGTTTCTACCAACTTCCAGGCCGGTCAGGCAGCCTTGAGGGCCCACTCCCCTTCTACTGCTATACCTGATCTCCGCGGACGTCCAGGGTTTAGACTGGTAACGAGGCCCGCCTCACGACACGACCACAGACGACCATAAAACACCCGCGGCGCGGGAGACGTACCCAGCCCCAGCGACGCCCAAGGAACTCCGGGCGCAGGACCTCTGTGCCGGCACCACGGCTGCAGGAGAATGTTTAAATCTACTTGACGGAGGGAGAGAGACACCAAAGGACCCGAGCCTGCTCCAGCGGCGTCAGGCACCACACCACAACCCTCGTTGCCCACCAGCACCACCACCACCACCACCACCACAGTGTGGTAGAGCGAGATGAGTCTGATGAACGAGAGCTTCGACAGGTACTGGTGACCCTGTCTTCTAAACCCGTCCTGCAGGACCTTAGAACACAAGCAGACCAGATCATCATGACTCACAGCCATGCAGACAAGCAGACCCGTGCATGAGTCAACCTTAAACAAGAGGCAGACCAGAGTATGAGCCGGTATTGGGTAGTTCCTGGCGTGAGGCAGACCCAGACTAATGGTCAGGCTACAGTAAGGGTGTTGCCAAATATAACTTGCAACCGTAAATGGGAAGAATTCTTACTGTAAGACCTGATCAAGGTGGGGGGCGACCCCTCCATCCATGATACTCGCACCTCAGCACTGATCACATCCGTCACCAGACATGCACTGCATACTTCACTGGTCTTTCACCAAGGGCGGGAACGAGAGGTCATAGTCCATCCTTTGTGAGGAACACATACAACAACACCTCACCATCATCTCCCACTACCGCACTGACGTCCCTCACCGTAGACCCAACATGTAAACAACAGATTCTGAAGTACGTAGACCCCCATATCTGGGCCATCTAGGCTGCAGCTGTTCGGCCGTGAGAGAGATTACAAATACAAAAACACCCAGGAAATTATTATCAAAGACGGCGGGTAGGAAACCACCTTCAGATGTCAAGTGAAGGGCTTAGCGTCCGTCGCCCACCCATTAAATGCTCGAGAATCCCATTATGGCCAGACGCTGGCCCGGCTAATGGAGGTAAAGACTGGATGAAGCAGGTGAGAGACAGGGAGGCCATGTTGTGGTGCTGGGGACCAGCACACAAGATGGACACGCTGGGTTCAGGACGTAACCATCTGAAAGCTATCGGTTGGGGATGAGAGCTCCAGCCGGGTCAAAGGTCACGGTGATAGTGTGGCCAGTCGGTGACACCCACACTCCCCCCCCACACACACACACACAGAACCTTTTCCAGACCCCATGGTTCCTTCCAGGGTCTTCCATTGTGTCTGCTTCGTCTCACCTCCGTGAGGTGTGTGTGTGTGTGTGTGTGTGTGTGTGTGTGTGTGTAACATACCTGCCCAGGAAAAATCCTATGTCCTTATGGCGTCGAGTAAAACAATGGGAGAAAACTAAACAGATGAAGACACTGTTTGTGGAGGAAGACTAAGGTGTTGGTCCTCACACATGAGTTATAATAAGAGCATGAAGATTGTTTGTATACACACACACACACACACACACACACACACACACACAACACACACAGACACACACACACACACACACACACACATACACTGACATGTGTGGCTCTGGTGAAATGCTGAGAACAAATGAAAGTTGTATAGTTATAACAAGAGGAAGGACTGCTCGTTAACTATTTGTACTACTATTACTACTACTACCACTGCTATTACTACTATGACTACTGCTGTCAATGATAATAATGATAATAATCATAATGATAATAATGATGATAATAAACGAGAGATCGATAGGACTCCATGTCAAGGTACGCGTCAAAGATGACAAACGCTAGGCGCAGATGCTTAACTTGACTACAGCTGAAGAAGCCCCTTGGTAAACAGCTGACCACAGACGATAACTCGACCCGAGACACGTATCACAAAGCCTGGCCAGACCCCCCCCCGTGTCGCTACAGCCCCTAGTGATGATGGCGGCACGGGAGGCGGGGTTGGCACAGGCCTGCGGGAGTCTGCCTCACTGTGTAGAATCTTGCAACTTCCTCCTCACATTCCAGAAGGCTAGACAGCCACCCTCAACCTGACCTCAAGGCTCCAAGAAGCCCACCCCGTCCTGATTGCCTTAAGGGCTCAGGAGGTCACAGGAGATGACTCACAACCCTCAAGGAAAGGGTTCGAGTCTGCGCTACGGGCCAACCACGTCCCCTCGCCGCCCGGGACGACGTAGGAGGAACACGATTCACTACGGCCGACGCTCTCATACGAAGGTGTAACAAAACCGGACTTAAAATTCCCGAGTCAGTTCTTGAAACGCCCTGGCGACGGGGATGGAGAGCCTGGCGTGGGGCATCTCTGTTTCGGGTCATCCACTCGAGGAGGTCCCTCTCAAGCTGAGCCCACTGCCTTACCCTCCTCTCCCCTCCCCCCCAGGCAGGAGTCCAGGCCTCCCCACCCCTGACACGTCTCCCCTGCGTCGTGGAGCACGACTCCGGGACGCATTCCTGAAGGCGAGAAGATCAGAGAGCTTCCGGAGACCAATCTAGAAGTCAAGACAGGCGGTATTTCAAGGCGCCACATCCCGACCCTCCCATCTAAGGCGTCCCAGACATCCCCAAAATAGGACGCGGGGGGCGTGGCTTTTAGGGCAGGAAGAGGTCAACCACAAGGGCAGGGTGGGGGGGCGCCTCTCCCCATGAAGGCTGGTCATCTTCATGACGCCTCCTCGTCTGTCGCAACAAAGGGCAAATGGAACAGGGAGCAGCCAGCTCCGGGCCTTTCACCAGAAGGCCTTCCGACCAGCGTGGCTGTCGGCAGCTGTTGGTGAGTGGAGTGACGACCAAGAGTGGGGGTGATGGACATATGGGGGAGAAGAGAGGGCTGTTGGAGGGGCACATTTGGGAGAAAAGACTGGAGGGTCATGGTACTGGAATGGGAGAGAATTCTGTTAAAGGGGTTGAGTGGAGTTGAGGAAGAGGGAAAGATGTTGAGGATAAGAAGAGAAAGGAAGCTGGATAAAGTGAATTGGTAAATGAGAAGAGGAGGACTGGCAGTGAGGGAAGAAGAAAATGGGTTGTGGAAAATAGTATAAGTCGCTTAATCTATTATGTCCTCATTACTGTGTGTCTGTTTCACAGCACGCAAAGGCAAGCACTAGTCTCCCTATTTCATGTGGGGGGGTAAGCGAATGGTGACCCCTTGGGCAAGGTCAGGTCACACGGTGATAGGCTGCTGCAGGTCAGGTCACACGGTGCCAGGCTGCTGCAGGTCAGGTCACACGGGGTTCAGCTTGCTAAGTCTATCTATCTATGCCTTGGGGGCAACGGGCACAGACGTACAACGTCAGGGTCAGCTGTGTGACTCACGTCTATCGGTCAGCAAGACTGAAGACGTCAGGGGGTAAGAAGAGCCTGGTAGAAGGGTACATCTGTGTGTGTGTGAGAGAGAGAGAGAGAGAGAGAGAGAGAGAGAGAGAGAGAGAGAGAGAGAGAGAGAGAGAGAGAGAGAGAGAGAGAGAGAGAGAGAGAGAGAGAGAGAGAGAGAGAGAGAGAGAGAGTAGGGAAGGAGGGAGGGTCACTTGCCTCCTCTCCCCCCTTTGTGTGTTAACATTAAACCTGAGGTAATAATCAAACACTCGTCCCTTGTCTTCCTCCTGCTCTGGATTGTTCTCAGGTAACCTTCATGTTTAACCGCCTGGTGTTAAAGAGGCAGCAGCAGCGGTGCGAGTGCTTGCTCCACGCTGCAGAGGGGGACCATCACACGGGCCAACGACAGACCAGCCAGGAGGTCAGCCCTCACCTGTGGGGGTGGGGGGAGGGGGGGAGAGGGTGCGCGCCTCCTGACCATTGCCCTGACCTTCCCCTGTGGCACCCACACCTACACAGGTCACCTGCCCGGACCCGTATGTATGGAGGGTCCACCTGGCCTGAGACCTCGAAGGTGGAGGGTCACCTACCCAGGTATCCCTTCCTTGTCGAAGCCTCCCATTGCCCACCTTCCATCCTTGCCGCAACCCACCCATTCCTTTCTTTTTCCCCTCCCGCCCACCCTCTCCTACACCTCCCTCAAAGACTGGGACTGAGAGAGTCCCTGGGCTCCCGAGTGTCCCGGGCGACGTCTGGGGGTGGGTGGTGGACGGGTGGGAGAGTCTCACCGCCTCCACCAACAAAGGACGACCTTGATGCTTTCCAGAGAGTTGGGGGGGGGAGGGGGTAGTCCTGAGGGTAGTACTGGAGGTATGTGTCGTGGGGGGGAGGGGGGGGTTATCGCTGGGGTGTGCTGAGTGAGCGAGGGTTGAGGAGAGAGTTAGCGAGGGTTGAGGTGAGAGTTAGCGAGGGTTGAGGACAGAGTCAGCGAGGGTTGAGGTGAGAGTTAGCGAGGGTTGAGGACAGAGTCAGCGAGGGTTGAGGACAGAGTTACCGAGTGGGTTGAGGACAGAGTCAGCGAGGGTTGAGGACAGAGTTACCGAGTGGGTTGAGGAGAGAGTCAGCGAGGGTTGAGGACAGAGTTAGCGAGGGTTGAGGTGAGAGCTAGCGAGGGTTGAGGAGAGAGTTAGCGAGGGTTGAGGAGAGAGTTAGCGAGGGTTGAGGACAGAGTCAGAGAGGGTTGAGGACAGAGTCAGCGAGGGTTGAGGACAGAGTCAGAGAGGGTTGAGGACAGAGTCAGCGAGGGTTGAGGACAGAGTCAGAGAGGGTTGAGGACAGAGTTAGCGAGGGGTGAGGACAGAGTCAGCGAGGGTTGAGGACAGAGTTACCGAGGGTTGAGGACAGAGTCAGCGAGGGTTGAGGACAGAGTCAGCCAGGGTTGAGGAGAGAGTCAGCGAGGGTTGAGGACAGAGTTGACGGTATGGGAAGAATGTATTGCTTATCTCCACCTTGTGTTGTGGTTGTGTGTTACGTCACAGTGTTCCCCACGATGAGCGTCTGCCTCCCTTCATGTTCCACGTCCCCCTCACACCTCACACCTCCACTCTACAATAGTCCGGCGAAGTTTCGTCTGTAGAACAGTGAGTGATGCCTCTACAACAGCGAAGCTGCGTCACTGTGGGAGGAAGTTTCGTTTCTGAAATACGCATCCACGCGAGTTTCAGTCTCATGATCGCTCTTATCTGTAATGGTCTTCCTCGTATTCATTACGTCATCCCTTCTCATGTTTTCCAGCTCAGGCTTGAGGAATTTTCAGTATCCGTTGTACATTTCTCGCTAACTTGTCTTCGTGTCTCAGTATTTTCCTTTTCCCTCAGTACGACACCACACACCAGACGTACCTCAGGTCGACAGTGTAGAACACGAAGGCTGACTGGCTCTCTGAGGGGTCTCAGGTATGACTAAAAGGGTTAAGGTAGGCTGGCTTAGCGGGTCTAAGACAGAGTGTGACTTAATGAGGTCTATCTAGCGAACCTGAACCAAACACTCGCTTAATGAGGTCTATCTAGCGAACCTAAACCAAACACTCGCTTAATGAGGTCTATCTAGCGAACCTGAGCCATAAACTCGGGCTTAATAAGGTGTATTCAGCGAGCCTAAATAACAGACAACTTCCGCCATATTTGATGAAACGTCTGGAAGGACGACAATCCCTTATGATACCCATACGCCAGCACCCTTAACCCGACACCGCAACGACTCAAGCGAACGAGCCTTGCAGACGACAGTCCATACTAGATCGACGACAAGTCAGGTATATTTTGCCTCGGGCGACGCACACGACGGGATGGACGATCAGTGTTGTGAGAGTCGTTCCAGAAGCGGCGCCTGGAAGAAGAACCCAGTGTGAACATTCCAGTCATGTGACGGTGTTTTTTCCCTAATGTGCAAACGAAAGCTTGGCTGAGTCCACGAGTGACTCAAGGGTTCTGCTGCATAAATATTCACAGTGTGTGTGTGTGTGTGTGTGAGGGAGGGAGGCCGGGCGCAGGGTCAGCCGCAGGCCACATGCGGCGGGGAGGAAGGGGA
The DNA here is from genome assembly GCF_036320965.1 of Panulirus ornatus. Taxonomy (NCBI): domain Eukaryota; kingdom Metazoa; phylum Arthropoda; class Malacostraca; order Decapoda; family Palinuridae; genus Panulirus; species Panulirus ornatus. The sequence goes on from NC_092296.1 coordinate 6,111,038, forward strand.
GAGGGGCGGGCGGGCGGAGGTGCGGCCGAAGGGAGCGCAGGGCAGCTGCCACTGTCTCCCGTGTTTGAGGTAAACAGATCCAGAGAGCCGGACGAGAGGGGGTTCTTGTGGCGGGTCAACAGCGGCGAGGACACTAGACGGGGGGCACAGCACCAGGCTGACGGGGAGGTGAACCTGGTTCACGGAGGCGCACATCAGCCTGACAGGGGGTTAATACCAAGGTGACGGGACTATACCTAATTGACGGGGGAGACGGGAGGAAAGACGTATGCCCTCTGAGACGGGAGGAAAGACGCACGCCCTCTGGGACGGGAGGAAAAGACGCACGCCCCCTGAGACGGGACGAGTCGGGGGAGACGTTATTTTCCCGTCATGACAGACAACGACGGGGTCGGGAATCATGGGTCAGCATCATGAACCCTTCCTGACGAGGGAGACGACGCCGCAGCCAGTCAGCAGACGAGACAGGGAGGGAGGGAGGGAGGTACACCATGGCGTGGGTGTCTCCCTCCAGCAGGCCAACTCTGGTGTTTCCGGAACGTAAATAAGCGGGATAGATATGGCGGCGGGGCTCGACCCGCGACCTCAGGGAAGGTTGTCGCAACCTTGGGCTCTCCGGGAGGAGGACCAGACGCCCGCCGGCAGGAGGCGGACAGACGCCAGGAAACACAAGAATACTTCCCTCCTCTACATCATCCCTACAACGGCAAGCCCCACGTTGCGCTGCGGGAGGAAGGTCACCTTCGGCGAGGCCCTGCCAATACGAGGACACACTCGCTAAAGACACCCTCACTACCGAGGAGTCTACATCTCCCTACTACTGGATGTAGCGCAGACTTGGACTGCAAGAAGTTTGAGACAGAGAACAAAATAGGGTCTTGTGCGCCAACACAGCTCTAACTACCCACTGGCACAATACAGGAGGAGGGGGAGTTTGACGCTCATGGGCCCCGCCTCGAGTGTACGTATACACGAGAGTGTCTCTGTGTACGCGCGTGTGTGTTTGTGTACGTGTGTGTGTGTGTACGTGCGTGTGTGTCAGCATGATGACCCATCACCATTTTAAACCATGATATTACCTGTGAAGGAGACTGGCTCAACCTGTGCAAAAAATTGCAGATTATTATCGAGGTTACCTGTACGGATCGACCCGTCCGACGGTGAGGCAATGTACGGGTAAGCGAGGCGACTGTGAGGCCATGTACGGATAAGCGAGTCGACTGTGAGGCAATGTACGGGTAAGCGAGGCGACTTTGAGGCAATGTACGGGTAAGCGAGGCAACTGTTAGGCCATGTACGGGTAAGCGAGGCGACTGTGAGGCCATGTACGGATAAGGGAGGCGACTGTGAGGCCATGTACGGATAAGCGAGGAGACCTACTGTATTCCTCACCAAGATATTCTCCTACAGTTCACAGCCTACTGTATTTTCTCGAACACAACATTTCTGTAAATCGCACCCAGGATGTATAAATGGATGCGATGATGTGTTTACAATATGTTTACACGGATTGTAAAACAGTATCTCCTTACCCCTCCCTGAGGAAGATCCAAGGTGGTGAGGTAGATTTACTTTACGAAGGCAAATGCCTTTCCTAAGGGCAACGGAGGAGAAGGATCGAAAGGCGAGAAAGAAAAGTGGATGAAAAAAAAAAAGGGGGAGGAATATTAAGATGGGAGATTTATATACGTTTGGGGATGAAAAAGTGAATATGATGTGGGCAAGACAACGTGGCAGGAATACTGCTCATGAGAAAATAAATGGTGAGGGAGAGGAAGAATAACCTAGGAGGCATTGCAGCTAATGAGTAATATTGTTAATGTAGGAGAAATACTCTTCAGTGAGGGATACTATTAAGAGAGAGGGAATACTACTTAATGAGGGATCAAGGTCGAAGGAATACTGATCAATGAGTAATATTCATAGCGAGGAAGACTGATGAGGAGATACTGCTGATGCTCGTAACAGAGGAATATTGCTAGCAAGATGTGGCTGTGAGGAAGATCTCATGATCTGGCTGTGAGGAAGATCTCAAGATCTGGCTGTGAGGAAGATCTCAAGATCTGGCTGTGAGGAAGATCTCAAGATCTGGCTGTGAGGAAGATCTCAAGATCTGGCCAGGGGGATCCAGACGTATACTTGTAGAGAAATATCGACGATAAACATCAAATATTTACGTGTGGGGAGGAATGCAACGGGTATTGGGGGGGGGGGGAGGGGGGGTGCTGGAGGTATCCCTTTGGGGGAGGAGTATGGGGGGTGGGGATGGGGGAAGGAGGGGGAGGGGGGGTGGGGGGAGAAGATAAATAGGCGCGCCCGCGCCCACGCACACGCCTCCTGGCACACCTGCAGCGGGATTCTTTTTCAATTTCTTTTTTTTTTTCTTCCAGGATGTTTACAGACCACTCACGGCACCCTGCCTCACGTTTTCTATATTCAATCTTTTACTAAATTCACTGAATTCATCTCTCTCTCTCTCTCTCTCTCTCTCTCTCTCTCTCTCTCTCTATATATATATATATATATATATATATATATATATATATATATATATATATATATATATATATATATATATATATATATATATATATATATATATATATATATTCCTATCAGTCCACGGGGAAAATGAAACACGAAAAGTTCTCAAGTGCACTTTCGTGTAATAATCACATCATCAGAGGAGACACAAGAGAGGAATATAACAGTCAGTTGATATACATCGTGTTTCATTTTCCCCGTGGACTCATAGGAATATCTTGATCACGCGCAAATTGTGATCCTTTCCAATATATATATATATATATATATATATATATATATATATATATATATATATATATATATATATATATATATATATATATATATATATATATATATATATATATATATATATATATATATATGAAGAAAATAATGGCTTATAAGAGAATAATTTTTGTCGACAATTGATTCAAAAGCCAGCGTTGTGGGAAATTGTTAGAGGATAAATAATGAGGTAATTGTCAACCATGTGAGGAATGTTGATTGGCCGAGAGACGAAGACGGATGATGGGACACACACACACACACACACACACACACACACACACACACACGCGGGGGGGGAGGGGAGTGGGAGGGCCCCTAGCGATGATGGCGCAGGTCTGGGAGATGGGCCCGCACGACAGAGTACCATCTCCGGGAAGGGAGGGGCCCCTAGCGTGGGCCAGGATGAGGGGCCCACAGGACAGACACAGACTGGTCTGTTCTCTCTCTCTCTCTCTCTCTCTCTCTCTCTCTCTCTCTCTCTCTCTCTCTCTCTCTCTCTCTGTGTGTGTGTGTGTGTGTGTGTGAGTGTCTGTGTCGCTCCTCAGCAGCAGTCAAGGATGGGGACAGTCTAGTGACCTTTGTTGACCTCTGGTGAACAGCTTTACTACCGGTTTGCTTCGTGCCCCAGGGCCACGCTGGGGGTGGAGGCGGGGAGAGGAGAGGCTCTCTCTCTCTCTGGGCTGGTGCTGGAGGGGGAGCGGTGTTGGAGGCGGGTTGGAGGGGGTGAGAGGTAAGGGAGGGTGGTTAGACCAATGGTGTTGGTGAGGGATGTTGGCGTGATTGGTGGAGAACCATGATACGCAGTGGGTGATGGTGGTGATGGTGGTGATGGTGGTGATGTCAGTGAAGGGGGTGTATGGTCAT
>NC_092296.1:6119718-6142218 GCF_036320965.1 Panulirus ornatus
TAATAACATTACAACACACACACACACACACACACACACACACACACACACACATGTTATTGACCGTCACGCGTGGCGCGGTTAACCCGGTATCAAACCCGCATAGGTTCGAATCTTGGTCTCGGCAGACGGTCCACAGTCCGCCTAGCTATTCATCCTCTCCCTAGTGTGTGTGTGTGTGTGTGTGTGTGTGTGTGTGTGTGTGTGTATAGATATATACAATGTTACAGGACGGGGCAACACTGGTGTAAAAACTCCCTCTCTCTAACACACACATATAGTTCATCACTTACACACACACACACACACACACACACACACACACACGAGACTGGGGGTCACAGAACGAGACTTCTTCGTTGAAACGACGATATTCGAGACGAGGGGAAACAAAGGTACGCATGGCGGAGGTACCTTTACAAACTGTATCCAGGAGACAAGTGGCCTCCCACAGGGGTCAATCTTGGTGCCGCTGTTGTTCTTGCTGACGTGGAGAACTGACGATGCTACAGCTATGAGCGACGTAAGGCGCGGTCGGGGCCGCTGACGACCAACACAGGGCCCTAGAGAGGTTGCAGCTCTGGTAGACACATGGGTGATGTACCACGACACATGTAATGCGACGAGGCAAACAAGATATCAGCAGTTTGATCACGCCCTAACTTGAGGAGATATATATCTGATACGTGAGGCCCAACGGCGGGCAGGAAAGATAATACTTAATAGAAAGATGAGCCACACGAAGAGTAGGAACCACAGACTTGCTAACATGAAGAGGAATGAGCAGGGGGGCACATGATGGCAACTTCTAACTCTCTGAAGCCAGCCAGAGCCTTCATCAAATTGGTCGTCGAAATAACAGAAAAAAAAATATTCGTTAGAGAGAATAATATATGAGACTAAAGCAAAACCGAGTTAGAAAAGATGTTAAGAAACATCAAATACTGCGAACGTAAAATCAAACTAAGAAAAAAATTGTCTGATTTTAAAGATTAGGTTATGAGACAAGATGTACGAGTGTCGAACTCCTTCCATCGCACACTGCAAACAGGTTTGTAAACACGAGTAAACATCCACTTGCCAGATAAGAACTGCAGATCACCAAGAGTAACCATCACCATGGCTCAGTCATGATCAGTTCAGTGATGGCAATCACCATCATTCACCATCACCACCATCACTATCCACATTGATGGATGTGTAACTCATCACCTTTACTCAAGTCCCTCCTCGCTGTCATCATGAACACTATCGTCACTATGACCCATCACTATCACCGATGTAACCCCTCACCATCACGACAGCCTCCCTTCCCCATTCCCTCACCATCGTCATCTCCAGTATACACCCCTTCCCCTTCCCCATCTACCGTGGGTCATAATAGACTGGGTGGAGTACAGGAAGGTTAGGTATGGAGGCCTCAGGTAATCTCCCTTCCTCCCTTCTCCTTACCTTTCTCCCCGGCCCACACACACACACACACACACACATGTGTCTGACCGCGTCTCACAAGAACAATACACACACACATACACTTGTATTAACCACGTACTGTAATGTGTGAATCGGGAAAGTACAAAATCCATGATACAGACGTAACGAACTACACACACTGACGATAAGGACCGAATGTGAATATGTCTTGATATGTATCACATCTTTCTGTTACAACAGGGGAGTATATATATATATATATATATATATATATATATATATATATATATATATATATATATATATATATATATATATATATATATATATATATATATATAGTTAACATCTATACATATATTACAGGTACAACATCCAACGCGAGTCTTAGGTTTCACATAAAGTTTTCCAATGAAGACTGTTCAATACACACCCGTTATGGTCCAACTCTGAAGGCTTCTTCCTTCTGGCACTGAGTGGCACTAACGCTCGAGTGACAGACACGAGGGAGAGACGGAGGAGGCACGGGGTGTGTGAGGGGTGAGGGTGGGTTAGGGAGGAGGACAGACACAGGAGCAGACACCACCGTCACTGGTGCCAGCTACACCAACACTGCCCCACACACACACCTGCTTTAAAGAAGTTAACATCATCAGGTATCCGGCCGCTTCCTTGTTCCTGGCCACGCGGGGTCAATGCGAACCAGGTCCCCGTGACCTCTAGCCTGTGTCCTAGAGGGGGGAATGGAGAGGGGGGTCACACAGACGGAGCTGACGTCACGCACTATTCCTTACTCTTTCCCCCACCTTCCTCCCCTCACCCTCCCCCGTGCCACCAGAAGCGTGACACGTCGGGGCGCCCCGTCTCCACGTCCCTTCGTCCCACAACATCTTCAGGCCCCGGTGGCGGCGCCGACCGACCATCACCCCAGTCGTCACGATGCCCCTAGACGAGTTCGTCCACGTCGAGGATCCGGAACGAGGGAGGGCAGCCCCCTTGCCAAGGACCCACCTGCGCGCGCGCGTGTGTGACCGAGTAAACCAGCAGGACGAGAGGAGGTCTTCTTCAGGACGCCACCGTTATGGCCTTGAAGGTCTCGAGCGGCGTGAGGCATCCATCACGAGCCTTCCCCGTCGGGAGGTAACGGTAGGACTCGCCCGCGCTACAACAGGATCTAAAAGGATCTTGCTCCTGCGACGACCCGCCCTCCACCGCGCTCGCTCTCCCCAGAGCCCACGGGATGGGCTCGGTAAGACAAGCTGGGTCTACGGATATCGAAGGACCTGCAGGAGGGGATGGAGCAGGAGAGGACTGGGAGGGAAAGAGGACTTCGTAGGAGAGGAAGCTTCGAGAGGGAGTAGCAGGAGAGGGACATGCAAAGTAGGGCCTCGAGGTAGGTAGGTCTTGTCGGATTTATGGTCTTGTCTCTCTCTCCTCCACTCCCTCCCTCCTACCAGGTGAGTCAGAGGCTGGGGCGGCGGGCGGCGGGGGGGAAGAAGGTGACAAGCGGCGATGATCGCTGGTGTCGTGGGGGGAGGGTGAGGACCAGCTGGGAGGGAGGGAGGAGGGAACCGGAAAAGAAGAGCGGGAGATGTGGAGGTAAACAAAGACGATGTGTGGCACAGTACGAGGGGCGGGGGAACGAACGAACGAACGACACGATCAAAGTTACGTACGACAGAAGACGGGACGCCACTGCAGGAGAGAGAGAGAGAGAGAGAGAGAGAGAGAGAGAGAGAGAGAGAGAGAGAGAGAGAGAGAGAGAGAGAGAGAGAGAGAGAGAGAGAGAGAGAATGTGGGAGAATATAAAAGAGAAAATGTGATTTGGAATTGAGCCTGTGCCCTGCCAAATATAGGTGTTAGCCGGGGAATTGGAAGGGAGACAACATGTGAGAGAGAGAGACAAGACAAAGATATCTCTCTCTTCCCTCTCCAACACTGACGGTGTGGTAATCAGCGACTTTGGTTACGTCAGCCTGGCATTGGCTAGGGTGACGGCATACGTATATACACTTCACTCAAACAGTTATTGTGTGCAGAGCAATGGAGGGGGGGCGATCCCTCGTGCCGGAAGCGACCTATCACCTTCGAAGGTGCCACAATCACCGACCAATCAGCTCACGGCTGTGTTCGTGCCTTTGTTATTTCGTAAAATATCGGCATGATACGGGACAGCAGTCATTACGTGCTTCCTGGTGTGGTCGTATGAACGGTACACCAGCGATGACGTACCCACCTACTGTGGGGGTACGCGAATGATCAGGTACCCGCTAGCGTGAACCATGAACGGTACACCGGGGATGAAGTACCTGCTGGTGTGACCACAGAACGGTACACTCCCCCATGGTGTACCTACCTGTGTAGACAATGAACGGTACACTCCATATAGTGTACGTAGCGGTGTGGACAAAGACCAGCACACAATTCAGGCTATTTCAGAAATCTGTTCGTGTCCATTCTCAAAAAAAAGCCTACTGGAGAAGTAATACCTAACAGATAGAGAGAAAGACATGGAAGAAGCGAAGAAAAATCAGCGTTGACACCACACAAACACACACAGCGTGTGGGCAGACTATCCTTGAGGTCAGTTTACCCAATACACAAGAGCCGTTAAACCCCATACAAAGGGATGAGGTAAGACCCTCCACCTCATCTTTATATTTCCGTATTGAGACAACTCACGACGTCCATGATTTAATGAGTAGCCGCTGCTAGGGATGGTAGCCATAGTCGACACATTCTCTTCTTTTTTTAGAGTTGTTTTGTGGACGAAGACATGACGGGGGTACACCCACTGGAGAGGGTGAGGACGTCATTACCACACCAACATGATTGGTCAGCCACACACACACACACACACACACACACACACACACACACACACACACACACACACACACACACACGGAGGGAGGTGAGGTTCACTGACGCGGCGACATTCGTCTGGTAATTCTTACATATCTGGTGATGATGTGTGTGTGTGTGAGAGAGAGAGAGAGAGAGAGAGAGAGAGAGAGAGAGAGAGAGAGAGAGAGGTGGGTGGTGTGGGAAGGAATGCATTCGTCGAGGACAAGACGAATCTTTCCAACCAATCTGCTTCTTACACACACACACACACACACACACACACACACACACACACACACACACACACACACACACAAAAGCCTTTCAGATCCGCTTGTGTAGAATGAGTCCAGGTGAGCCATGTGTCAAAGGTGTCAGGTCTCGAGGTCGTCGTGGTGGGGCGGGAAGGGTGGACACCAATACTGGAGTTTCCAGAGCTCAGGTCCGCACGCAGGAGCTGGGTAAGGGGGGTCGTCTTGGCAGTACATGGGAAGGACAGATAACAGGAGACGCGATGGGTCCGCGACCAGGTTCATCTGCGGTTATCAGCGGCGGAAACAGACTGACGGATCAGAGGTGTGTGATGACGTCGTGGATTCTCAGGGGGGGTAAAGGATGGTCTCTGGGGGGGAAAGGGGGAAGAAGAAGGGAGGGGAAGGCAAGGTCCCATCCAGGCATCATTCACCAGGAAGGGAGCAGCCGAGGGGAGGTGTCAGAGGCGGAGAGGGAATGGGTAATGGTTCGTCAACGTGGGGGCGAGGGGTCCCCCCGTGTAGCTGGGGGGTTGGGGGGTGAAATGGGGGGGAGTCGTGATCTCATAAAATGGTTCCATTGGTCGTGAGGTCACCGCCAGGAGCAGGGGAACAAGCCAGGCGTGACCCTGCCCTGTGTGTGTGTGCGTGTGGGGAGGGAGGGACACGATCGTTGTATAATGCAAGTTGTTGAGGGAGGAGATGGCAGGGCTTCTGGGGTGGTTACGTGGGGAGAGTGTCACTCCTCCCGGAGGTGGGGTGAGGAGGGGGAGTGGGTGGTGCTGGTCACGATGCCCAGGCGTAGTGGGGAGCGCCGGCGGTGGTGGCGTCATCTACAGGAGCAGCGACGCAACTAAACAAAGCCACGACCCCTTCTATGTCGCCGGAGGTTACCTATTTTACCGTCCACTCTCTTCATTTCCCCGCGAGATCACCAATGCACCGGCCGCTTCCTTATCTTGCCGGTTAACTATTCTACCGGTCACCACCTCCCGTGGCCGGAGTACTGCTATTTGACCGATCCGGTCAAATAGCAGTACTATTTCCCCCACTCTTGGTAGCCAGCGGGGGCTGGTCTACATGTCTAACCCTTCCTCACACCTCGGCCTCACTGGTGTTGTGTAAGGTCTACACACACACACACACACACACACACACACACACACTTTCACCACTTGTCATATTCATGTGTCTTAAAGATTTTGCATAAAACACTCAACCTACCGCAAGCACACACACACACACACACACACACACACACACACACACACACACACACACACAAGGTATGACACTATAACCAAATGAAACTTGAGACCGTATTCGAAATGGAACTAAAAACAGGACGGAAGCAGAAACCACATATCTGACGAGACTGACATAAAACTGCATCAAAGAACCATGACGAGATGAAACTAGAAACCACATACCCTGATGAAACTAGAGACTACATACCTTGATGAAACTAGAGACCACATACCCTGATGAAACTAGAGACCACTTACCTACATGAAACTAGAGACCACATACCCTGATGAAACTAGAGACCATATACCCAAATGAAACTAAAACCACATACCCAAATGAAACTAGAGACCACATACCCTGATGAAACTAGAGACCACATACAACAATGAAACTAGAGACCACATACCCTGATGAAACTGACACGGAGCAGAGACCACACATATCCCACTACAGGAGACCATAGTGAAACACTGTGTGTGTTATGTACATAACGAAGGCGACATGGCGAAACTAGAGACCATACCAGACGGAACGTGTCCACAAGTAAAGCTTGAATGAAACTAAGCTGCATGACCCCGTGACGACCCTTGAGCACGACGGTACGACCTTCGAGCACGACGGTACGACCCTTGAGCACGATGGTACGACCCTTGAGCACGACGGTACGACCCTTGAGCACGACGGTACGACCCTTGAGCACGACGGTACGACCCTTGAGCACGATGGTACGACCCTTGAGCACGATGGTACGACCCTTGAGCACGACGGTACGACCCTTGAGCACGACGGTACGACCCTTGAGCACGACGGTACGACCCTTGAGCACGATGGTACGACCCTTTGGAATGATATCCGCTTGCCATTTGACCTAACCCTCAAGCGTTGGGTCAAAGGTCAGGTCATCACATCCACACCACCGCGTCTGAAGCTTTAAGAAACCTAGAACAGAAAACTAGAGACCAGGTGTATGAAACCAGAGACCAGCCGGAAGTGAACGGAGACTGACCTAGAAATGGCATACTAGAAGAAACTAGAAAGTCAAAGGTTCTAGACTTTCCATCATATTAAGCTCGAACCAAGAGGGAGGCAGAGCAGGTCGCTGAATCAAGCAGGTGGAGCCAAGGGCGTGGGCGTGGTCATATGGGCGTGGTCTGGGCGCCTACTGTTAACGTAACATGACCCTTACAGGCCTCCACTCCACAGGCCCTGTCTTGACACAGAGTGCTAAACCCTCAACGCCGAATGGTCGGAATTATAGCCACTTACGGTGGGGAAATCAGCCGTACTGAGATGCTCACTTGAAGCAATACCTTTCCTTCTGTAAACCACGTAAACTCTACGTAAAAAAGTTTACGTCTCTCCAGAACTATAGGTTAGACTACAGTAAACTGCCCCGACCCCCTGACCACCACGGAATAAGCCTTGGGTCTTTGACCTAACCTTTACGGTTCGGGTCAAAGACCACGCCATCATACCCCAGGGTCGTACCGTCGTGCTCAAGGGTCGTACCGTCGTGCTCAAGGGTCGTACCGTCGTGCTCAGGGGTCGTCCCGTCGTGATCAAGGGTCGTCCCGTCGTGCTCAAGGGTCGTACCGTCGTGCTCAAGGGTCGTCCCGTCGTGCTCAAGGGTCGTACCGTCGTGCTCAAGGGTCGTACCGTCATGCTCAAGGGTCGTACCGTCGTGCTCAGGGGTCGTCCCGTCGTGATCAAGGGTCGTACCGTCGTGCTCAAGGGTCGTGCCGTCGTGCTCAAAGAGGTGAAAGGGCGAGCACCTGGGACTTTAAAAGGTCACCAGAGGTCAGGGCCGGACGGCGTTTTAAGGCATGTTGAATAATTACCTTAAGGGCGTCTCCTCCATTGCGGGATTAACCTACGTTCGCCCCTATGGCCCACTTTCATAGCGGATAGCTCCTTCTTGTCCTCTACAGGAATTAACTAACCCCGGCGTAATTATCATCCAAATTACCATGCGTAAATTATTGAACTAATTATCCTCCTTATATTTCAGACTAATTAAAATTAATTACAAAACTCAGGCAGTTATAGTAGTCTAAATATATTTGACGATCATAAATCATGTTTCATTTTCTTTGTATCATAACAGGAGTCTACTGATGTCCCATTTTCTATACGCGATAACAAGGGATTACTGACGTTCCATTTTCTTTACACCATTAAAGTCAAATAAATTTCCCATTTTCCTTACATTACAGCAAAAGTTTAGTTGTGCTCATTTTGTTTTTACATATTAACAAAAGGAGGTTATCGGTGTTACGTTTTCTTCACATCATAACCTGGGTTTAGCTGTAGCTTATGAGCAATCACGATCTAACTACCTGTACGTATCACGCAGGCGCTACCCATGGAAATTAGGGAGTGGAGGTAAAATAGCGTACAATATTCAAGAGAGAAAAGCCAAGAACTATGTAATGTTTTTTAAGTAATAAAACATTCACCACATAATAATAATTATAGTACAAATGTTGCTGTTGAGGTGTTGTTAGAGTGCCGTTTACAAACATTCAAATTCTCTGCTACGTGAGCAGGATTTAATTCTCTGCTACGTGAGCAGGATTTAATTCTCTGCTACGTGAGCAGGATTTAATTTTCTGCTACGTGAGCAGGATCTCGTACGGAGATTCACGCATTAAGTGGCAGGATTCATCGCATCTAATGACCAAAGGCAAGGGCTCTGCTGATGTGGTCTCTCTCTCTCTCTCTCTCTCTCTCTCTCTCTCTCTCTCTCTCTCTCTCTCTCTCTCTCTCTCTCTCCCCTTAAGGGTCCGTCCGTGGGAGGTGTGTTTTGGTTCGAGGCAGTCCAGGTCCCACACCGGGCCGAGGCCAAGGGTTCGAACCTTATAATGTAAGGTTCGACTTTTGCTCGGTCAACAAAAACAAGGTTTCCATCCAGCCACGTCCACTCTCTCGCACACATTCCCCAGGCAGAAAACGGAATCCACAGAAAACGTGACACACGGAAAATGTAATAACCTTCAAGGAAACCAAAAATGAAAACAAAAGAATAAGTCAAGGGACGGAACTTGGAAACCGGAAACCCTCAGAAAACTCGAACCTTCGGAAACCATCGGATGAAACGTTATGAGAACGGGGGATACGCCTCTCATGACGAGGAAACAACCCAAATGGAAAACACACTTCATAAAGTGAGGATATATATATAGACCAGTGGAAAAGGTACGTGATTCTCTTTTCCTTCAAGTGAAAACCCTGACATTTCACCTCGAATTCAATATTCGACTACCGAGAACTCCATGGTCAAACATGTTGCACGAAATTTCGTGGAACTCGCCAAATGGATAGGGGACGAATGCCGAAAAATTCACGATTTTTATCAGAAAAACAAACTTGATGTAAAGAAATTGGAGTCACCTTTATTCCGGGCCAACGCGGGACTCCCGGATACGCGCATCTCACACGTGATATCGTCTGGAATGCTTCTGATGTGAGGGTAGTGTTCACGAACCCCAGGCCACAGGGTCAAGTTAATCATCACATTTAAATAGAGAAACGGCTCTTTTTTCTTCAATCATAGTCTCCCCATAGTCTCTCTGTGCTCCAAAGGCATGAGAAAATGGGCAAGTGGTGCCTCACTTCCCAGCAGATATCAAACGTTCAGTCGCGTTCAAGAAAAGTCCTGGGACGCGTATGGATCTTCCAACGACTCAGACTGATTTGATCGAAGCTGTGGTCGCTTCCTCTCCCCTCGTCCCTCTGTCTCGTCCGAGGTATAAAAGGGAGTGACGTGTTCGGAACTAACACGTGAGGGAGTAACGTGTGTGAGAGAGGGTTATGTGTGAGGGAGTAACGTGTGTGAGAGAGGGTTATGTGTGAGGGAGTAACGTGTGTGAGAGAGGGTTACGTGTGAGGGAGTAACGTGTGTGAGAGAGGGTTACGTGTGAGGGAGTAACGTGGGTGAGAGGGTTACGTGTGAGGGAGTAACGTGTGTGAGAGAGGGTTACGTGTGAGGGAGTAACGTGTGTGAGAGAGGGTTATGTGTGAGGGAGTAACGTGGGTGAGAGGGTTACGTGTGAGGGAGTAACGTGTGTGAGAGAGGGTTACGTGTGAGGGAGTAACGTGTGTGAGAGAGGGTTATGTGTGAGGGAGTAACGTGTGTGAGAGAGGGTTATGTGTGAGGGAGTAACGTGGGTGAGAGGGTTACGTGTGAGGGAGTAACGTGTGTGAGAGGGTTACGTGTGAGAGAGTAATGTGTGTGAGAGGGTTGCGTGTGAGGGAGCAACGTGTGTGAGAGGGTTACGTGTGAGGGAGTAACGTGTGTGAGAAGGTTACGTGTGAGGAAGTAACGTGTGAGGGAGTAACATGACTGGCTACATGGAAGGTATGGACAACTCTCACTCCGGGGAGATGACTAGTGTGGTAACACGCATACCACACACCTGATGACATTATCTCCCAAGGTAAGCTCCCCCTTCACCTCCTCCCTTCCTCCTCCTCCTCCTCCCTAGCTTCCGTGTCCTCCCCAGGGTGTGTCTCCCCTCCCCAGCCCGAGCGCCGTGGCTGGGGGGAGAGAGAGTAGCCGGGGAGAGACAACAAACCCATCAGTACACCTAATCACAACATCTCTAACCTCCGTATCTCCCTCTGTGGCAGGCCTCCCGTGGTGTGTGTGTGTGTGTCTGTGTGTGTGTGTGTGTGTTGTGTGTGTGTGTGTGTGTGGCCGGCAGGCACCTCCCGCGGGAGGCCACAAGCCACTGATAACCTGTCACAGGTCACCAGAGGCGTCATGTCCCTCTCAGACGTGGACGTAGACACACTTGTACGGTAACCAGTCGACATACTGAACCTACCGGAGGTATGGTATACCCGTGTGTATGTGTGTGTGTGTGTGTGTGTGTGTGTGTGTGTGTGTGTGTGTGTGTCAGCCCCCATCCCCCCACAATAGAGTGGTAGTGGCGGCAGTGTGAGTGATCGATAGTTGAGGATGGCACATCGGAGGGGCGCTGTATCATGTCCTCCTCACTCGCTAGCCAGGAGGAACAGACTCACTGTGGCTCATATACCGTGAGGCCTCCACCACAGGCAGCTACCCGTAGCCACGAGGGCCCACCAGCACTCCTCTCTCTAGGGCTCGGGCGGGACTGGAGGCGAGGAGGCCGCTGCCTCAGCCGAGCCCCACCACGTGTGGAGGTGAGGTAAGTCGGTCTGGCCTCCGCTGCTGCACCTGTGGAAGTGTGGGTGGAGGACCGGGGTTGGGAGAGGGGTCGGAGCGATCTGTCGTGCCACAGGTGGTGGTGAGGCAGCTCCACCAGCGTCCCCACGCCCGAGGAGGGGAACACAACCACTACAACCATCATCATCGAGAGAGAGAGAGAGAGAGAGAGAGAGAGAGAGAGAGACAGAGAGAGAGAGAGAGAGAGAGAGAGAGAGAGAGAGCACGACCCTCACTCACCATCGCCTCCCACAGACAGCAGCCTGAAGCATCTTACATCCCGGTGACCCCGTGGGGACTCTTCTCATGGCACAGTGAGTGGAGGTGGGGACCTCTCTCATGGCACAGTGAGTGGAGGTGGGGACCTCTCTCATGGCACAGTGAGTGGAGGTGGGGACCCCTCTCATGGCACAGTGAGTGGAGGTGGGGCCTCGTCCTTCCCTCTACTCCACCGCCAATATTCCTTCTCCATAATCGCAAAATCTGATTGTCTGATCAACTCATTAGCGGCGGTTCACGAACTATTAGAACCTAATGAGGTCGTCTGGCTGGCTGTTCAGGCAAGTGGTGATTACCGGACGGCAGGTAATTACTCCTCTAAACTCATTAAGAGGAAGTTGAGGGTAAACACGGGTACAATATGGTCAGGACTGACTGAGGGGGTGATTACATAATTACCCACCTGTAAAGACTGCTAATCAATGCCTGTTGGAGTTAGGGTCTAATACCCCGTGCCAAACAAGGTTACAACCTATGTCGCAAAAATAGAGAGAAGGTTATACATCTCCACGTAAAGATGTCGCAAATACACAGGGGTTTCCGACACACACACACACACACACGCGTGCGTCACACTTCTCGGGGAATATACCATTGACGACGGAGAACACCAGCTAAAATGCCGTACTTACACGCGAAAGAAAGCGTCAACTTTTGGTAAGTGATTAATCACAGGTTTAATCTCCTCATTCATCTAGAAACCTAATTAAAACTTTGGAGCAGATCCCCTCCGTGCCCGGATGAAGGCTAATGATCAGACTCAAGTTCTCCGTAATACAGAAAAGTTCTGATGAAAGTCAACTATAGTGTAACATGGTAGCTGTCGTGGAGTTGGGAGACGCTTTGTGAAGCTACAGGTAATACGGAGAAATGAATTGGTGTGTAATCTCTCGAAAACAAAGGTACGACCCTTGGGCAACATGGTGCGACCCTTGAGCACGAAGGTGCGACCCTTGAGCACGAAGGTGCGACCCTTGAGCACGACGGTACGATCCTTGAGCACGACGGTACGACCCTTGAGCAAGATGGTACGACCCTTGAGCACGACGGTGTTACCCTTGAGCACGATGGTGTGACCCTTGAGCACGACGGTACGACCCTTGGGCATGACGGTGCGACCCTTGAGCACGGTAAAAGAAAGACCCTTGAGCACGACGGTACGACCTGCTTTACGACCCCATCATCTGTGGTGATGGGTGGCGAGGAACCTTCTCGTTTACTAAACCCTCTCCATCTATGTCGGCGAGCTAGGAAGGGGAAGGTAGGAGCCTCCTGCTCTGCTAGACCGTCTCCATCCACGCAAGATCAAGCAGCGGCAGCACACACCACAGCTGCTCTCCAACAGACAACCTCATCGCAAACCATCAGGTGTTCTGTCACCTGTCTTTCCTTCACAGCATCTCTTCCTCCCCTCCTTCCCCTCACCACACACACACACACACACACACACACACACACACACACACACTTGCCTTCACACCTCGCCAGAGTGAGGCTCTTCCTTCGCCTGACAGTGTACCCTCCACCCCTCAACCATCGTCCTCCTGAATCAATATTTGTCTCTCTCTGTTTCCAACTCCCTTCCCCCTCCTCCCCTCACAGCCCCTGGACCCCATGTGTTATGTATTTCCCGCTACAATGACTCTGACAATACCTGGAAATCAGCTTATCACTCCTAATAACCCCGTAATGGCAGGGTAATGACCTAATCACCTTATTGCATGTCGATTAGTTAAAAATCCTTATAACTTTTGGATGCTTCAATTACTTCATCATTTTGATCATCTGTTGGGGCCCCCTAATCACACGTCAGCTCCCTAATGTGTTCTATTATTGATGTTACTCCTAACTGCCTGTTATCACTTCAATCACCAGCTGTCAATGACTTCACTCACTGCTGTATCATTCATCCATTACTATTCAAGGTATCCGTTTCCCTTCCCGTTACCTGTTAACGCCTTAAGACTCACTTTCAACGGCACCTGTTGAGAATCTCATCTCTCCTGTTGTTAAGATACCCGTTGTGGTTCAAATGATCTACTAACAACCCATCTATCTATCAAGGCCCCACTAACCATCTACCACTCATGTTGTTCCTGTCACAAATACCTATCCCATCTCTAAGACGTAAGTAGATGCAATTAATTAGCATTGTTTACTTGCATTATGTCCTAACTGCTAATTACAATCATACTAATCATCAGTAAGTATTCAGTGTTGGCATTCCGGTGATCTGTTATTATATGAAGTAATTATCAGAACCAATCAGATTACAGACACCAGTTCGAACCAGCAATTAGCGATCTAGGGGTATGAATGACCTCTGATTGCCCATGAGCATGTCAATTAGTGTTGAGTACGCCTTTCGTTCGTGACAACCCCATCATGTGGACATGGAAGAGATGGTCGCTACAGCAAGGTAGTTCGAGTACGTGGTAGAGGGATGTACCGAAAGGTTTCCCTGCCGGGTGATCGCTATACACAGTGCACGCCATCGACAGCGACCTTACGACCTCTTCGTCAAATCGGTCGCCGAGGCGGGTGGCCGCTGGAGCTAGGCAGTCAGTGAATGCGTTGCACAGACACAGTTCAGGGTGTTAGAGAAGTGATGAGCGAAGGCGGCGTGTTCCAGTGAGAGAGAGAGAGAGAGAGAGAGAGAGAGAGAGAGAGAGAGAGAGAGAGAGAGAGAGAGAGAGAGAGAGAGAGAGAGAGAGAGAGAGGGGGGGCTTTATATATATATATATATATATATATATATATATATATATATATATATATATATATATATATATATACAGCCAGTCCGTGTTACACGACCAGCTACCATCACAGCCATGTGTGTGTGTGTGTGTGTGTGTGTGTGGGGGGGGGTGTTCTCGCCTGTCACATAAAAATATAAATGAAACATGACGGCCTTGTTGCTCCAGTCATTTCGTCCAATCAGCGCACTGCCATACTGGATCACTTTCACAGACGTGGGATAATCAGGGAATTCCCATCCTCCTCCTCCACTGTGTCATCGGGCGGTGATGAACGGCCGCCCATGATGATATGCTATGTTCACATGATGAGATTAAATCCCCCCTAACACACGAGCGAGAGGGAGGTCATGTGATATTACCCGCGACCTCGCCATCACGCTCCTGATGATCTCCCTCATTACAATAATCCAGCGGTAAAACTGTGCGACGCGTGAACCACCACCTGAATCAGGTCTCTCTATTGAGGCCTTGGGTGAGTTTCGAGCTCTGTGATGGTACGATCCAGGGTCTCACACTGCTCGAAGCTTATCCCCCACGACTCTGGGTCTTTTAAATTGTTCAGTGACTGTCGTCTGATGCGACTGAAGCAAGTATCGCTTGCTATGAAAAGCCTCGCGACTGTCGTCTGAAGCGACTGAAGCCTCGAGCTGCTTCGACTGCTCTGAACTGCCTCGAACTGCTTCGAACGACTACCAGTAACTCTACCGGTAAACTGAATTCCTCTTAGCTGACTTTAATCAACCATGGCTATTCACAACGTAGCCTAAAGTGTCTAAGTTACCCTTATCTACCTCTGAATCACCCTGAAATGCCCTTGAACTATCCTTTGATTGTGTCTACTCTCTCCTTTTCTCTCTCTTTCCACCAATCTTGAAGTATTGCAAGTCTTTCTCAATGTCGCAAACAGACGTGAGAGAGAGAGAGAGAGAGAGAGAGAGAGAGAGAGAGAGAGAGAGAGAGAGAGAGAGAGAGAGAGAGGCGGGCGGGACGGGCTTGTCTTGCTCGGCAGAAGGATGTGTTCTGACCTCTGACCCCGAGGCAAGACGACCCCATGACTCCCATCCCATTCTGGGTTACGAGGCACCTCCACTACTCCCTTCCCCGCCGCCTGATGAGAACCAAGGGGGTAAAGCGGATGTCCCAGGTCGCCGGGTTGATCGCCGTCGTACACAAGGCCGCGCGGTATCGTACGTTGCCAAACATACGTAATCAAAACAATCGAGACGCCTCCGCCATCATGGGTATATATACGTTAGGCCAAAATGTATAACCAGGAGTTGAGTTGTAGTGAGGGAGGTGTCTGGTGTTGTGGTGGGGGAGGAGAGTCACAGGTCTGTTCATGGACTTGGAGAGGTTCATCTGTGACACAGACGAGAGATGTGATGACACGGGAGATGTCTGTTCATCTCCAAGGTTTGAATAAAGAAACTAAAACACCTGTATACCTCTCACTACCAGAACGGTTTACGGTGAGTCTACTTTAGTCGTCAGCCATCTTGTAAGTTTACAATCAGTCTCTGTCATAACCCAATCCATAATGTGAGTTTACAATGAGTACTTTAACCCCAGCCACCGTCTGAGTTTACTTACCTGTGGTTGTGACGCACTCTGGTGTCTGAAATAGATAACAAAATCAAACATTAGGATAACTAAAGTCAGTTTTCAACAAGAATTCATAATACATGATGCATGGGTTCGATACCCCGGACAGTAACATCCCCTCAAGTGGTCGTGACCAACGCATGCTGTTAAATATAAGATATTGATAACATAGCAACAAAAATTCAAATATATGAAATGATAAAGTAAATTGATATATAGATAATAATAATAATAATAATAATAATAATAATAATAATGATAATAATAATAATAATAATAATAATAATAATGATAATAAATAATAATGATAATGATAATAATAAAAATAATAAATGAATTCATGTAAAAAGTGTATAACATCCTAAGTTCCATTAAACTGTTCTTAGCGTCAGCTGGCAAAGCAAACATCATTCTGTTCCTTAACCTTACAGGTAAGGACACTGTAGACCTTATAAGTTATATAAGTATTGTATAATATATAATATACAACAATAGTATATGGGAGATGTTACATTATCAACTGGTCGATGAGCAGATAACATGCGGGGTGAATGGACGAACAAGAAAGCACTGATAAGAAATCTTAGGACATCAACACATCTATGGGGGTGGAGTGATGACGCCAGGGGTGTTAGCTGGGTCCTCTGTTATCTATGCCTCTCTCTTCATCAAGAGAAGGAAGACATGTTTGCTGAAGTGAACATCAAAGTCGTTCGTCTTCAACCTTAAGACAAGGGCATTGCACCGTCTCGCTTGCCCCTCAGACACTCGAGCGACGCAGGTGAAGAGAGCCCGCTTCGTCTTCAACCCATCACATCTTGAATTACATGTCCTCTGCCAAGCAGGTGTCCGGCGGACGCGTGGTCGGGTGACCAACATGACCAGAGGATGATGGGTCCTTATGTCCTAGGTCACGGCACGCTCCCTCCCTCTCTTCCCCAGCACCTACACGCCCCAGCATTCCCTGGCGAACTCGCGGGCGGCCGCTCCCACCTCCCTCAGGCGGCAACGGCCGGACACAACAGCATACCCACGCCTTCCTGATCGCCGGCAGGACGGAACCGAGCGAGGAAGGGCGGTAGATGAGGAAAAATCCTGCAGGACCGGTCGTGGCGGGAACACCTGTGGACCAGAACGAGGAGGAAATGCATGTGGGGGCGGTCAGCGGGCGGGAGGAGGGGGAGGTGATGTCATGGTGCGAGTATGAGGTGGTCACTCAAGGCTCGGGCTAGCAATGCCGACCTCCGGAACAAGAAGGGAAATTTTTTCTTTCTGTGTGAGGGTTGTGCATGACCGCCTGGTCCCACCGCTCATGCAGGAAGAATGTCCGATCTTGTCTCTGTCTCGTGGGACAAGCGTCAGAGGCGGTGAGCATTACGCGCAAGACCTGTCTAAATGGCAAAATGCCATCCCGGGCACATCGCTCGCATGCAGGCATTCCATCTCTCTCCCTGAGGGCGTACTGGATGCGCGGTCCTCCACAGTCTGGTCCTGCACCATGCATGGCTGCTCAACTCTCCTGCCATCCCAGAGCGGACCCCTCTGCCTTGCTATCTTGTCTCCGTCTGCACAGGTCTGTTACTCCACCACCCTCAGCAGATGATAACCTGGTCGTCGACCAACAGGTCTCGTGCCCCTATAGCTTCCTGGCCAGGCCTGGGGGGAAACCGTCGCCTCGTCTGACACTGCCCCTTGGGATGCCATGTCTGGCCATCGTCCTTCGTCCCCCGCCCACACCTCCGCCACGTTTACCGTAGCCGATGATCATCTCTGTAATTACTCTCGTCCCCTCGTTCGTCCGTCCACACAGCCGTCCGTGAGCGCCATGTTTTTCGTCCGGACCAACCAAAGGCTTGACACAAAGGGCTCGAGACTTTCACCTTCCTCAGGAAATAGTGTCTTCGTTTCCGACCTCTGGAGGACAGCGCATCCCTCAAGGACGCCCCGACTTCCTCCTGTCGTAAAAGCCAGACGTGGAAAAAAAAAAAAGAAAATAACTGAATTCTTTAAACCACACATGACGGCGAGGCCCTGGGAGAGGCAAGCACTCGCCCTCATGAGGAAATACAAACACCTGGTGACAACGAACAACATGTTAGGTTGTGGTGTTGTACAATACAGACACTACAACACACACTCTACGACCAGGACTGGTCACATGTGTTGGCAGATCCACGGGAGAGTGTGACTTGTACCTTGACGAACGATCTTCTGTGACGTAACCGATGTAAATAATCTGTGACGTCATAAATGTCACCGCGGTAGCACTGACGTCACACACGTAAACAACTTTTCCAACCGTAATAACAGGGGTTGACGACATGGTTATCCCCCCCACCGCCCTTACCCCACCCTATGCCCACCATCCCCCTCCTCCATGACCACATCTGTCCACTAACGGGGCTGGACTCCGTCTCGTCCACCTCTCCTGGATAGATGCGACAACCTAGCCTTACACAGACGTACACTCTCGTCCTAGACCCGTTCTCGCTATCCCCCGCGGGTCATGACCTCCGATGAACGTGAGAGAAGAAAATGACAATGAGAGAGAGAGAGAGAGAGAGAGAGAGAGAGAGAGAGAGAGAGAGAGAGAGAGAGAGAGAGAGAGAGGAGCAGGTCTCCGCGTTCTATAGGGGTGACCCTACCTCAGGGCCTGACAGAGGAGGGCGCAGGGTGGAGGGGGTCAAGGCCTCATATGCATTAACCAGAGGGACGCCCTCCCTCCCTCCCGCCTCTGGGTTAACGGCAGGAGGGGCGGCAGGTGTGCGTTGCCTTCTACAGGTGGAAGGTCAAGGAATACGCCTCTGGTGGAGCCGCTCCACTTCGTCACGCGTGCTGGATCATTCTCCTCGTGTGCTCGGTCGTCCACACAGCCTTCCACCGTGTGGAGTGGGCCCACGAGACACACACGAGACGTGATCTCGCTGTCCTCTGACCCTTCCTGGTATTTATGTCTTTACGGGAGAATATCAAGGCGACACCACATCTCTTGCTTCCCACCCGCCGGCCACCTTCTCCACCACCCGCCGGCTAACCTCTCCACCACCCGCCGGCCAACCACTCCACCACCCGCCGGCCAACCTCTCCACCACCCGCCGGCCAACCTCTCCACCACCCGCCGGCCAACTTCTCCACCACCCGTCGGCCAACCTCTCCACCACCCTCCGGCCAACCACTCCACCACCTACCGGCCAACCTCTCCGCCACTCACCAGCCAACCTCTCCACCAAGTTCCGCTTACGTACCTTCTGCTGTAAGCGGCCCGCGTGCCACCAGAGGGCCAAGTGTCATGCTCACACGGTGCCAGGCACCAAGTGCAGTCTAACACCTCGTGACCTGCTGTGACCTCTCGGTGCCTTGCAGGGGGCGTGTGGTGAGAGCTGGGTCTGACCTGCGACGCCCTCCCTCACCCTCGTACCAGCTCAGGTTTTGTGGTGATCCCCACACAGCAGCCCCCATACGACGCACGGGTCGCCAGTGACCTACTCACCCCAGCTTCAGTTTTCGTGGCGTTGGTGTTGACTCTGTCATGAGTGTGGCTCGTCGGATGAGGCGTAAGGTGTGAGGCGTAAGGTGTGAGGTGTGAGGTGTGAGTTGGGGAGCATTTGCCTCCACACCTTGAATTGGATCCTCAAACACTACCGGGTTCTGAGAGAGAGAGAGAGAGAGAGAGAGAGAGAGAGAGAGAGAGAGAGAGAGAGAGAGAGAGAGAGAGAGAGAGAGAGAGAGAGAGAGAGAGAGAGAGATTCTCAACCACATCTTCACACTCTCTCTCTTCTCTCCTTCCGCCTGAGGGGAGAGGTGCCATGGGCTGCAGGCTACTATGGGCGCCCACATGCGCCACCGTGGGCGCCCACATGCGTCACTGTGGGCGCCGAGGGATGCGCACATTACCCTGAGCGTAAGGCCAGGTGGGCATTACCATGGGTGTTCCACTGGCCATAACGGAGTGGACATCACTGTGGGGCTTCTGCTCAAGACGACACGTTACACGCACGCAACTCCGAGTGTGAGGTGTGTGAGGTGTGTGTGTTGGCAGGTGTGGGGAGGAGGAGGAGGAGCAGCGGGAGGGAACTGGGTGCGTGTTGGCGCTGGCAGTGCCGCAGGAATATGGCTTTAACTTCAGCTGGAGATATCCCGACTCAGGGTAATTAATCCGAAGCCCGGACAGCGTTAATTAGCCCTTGAAGCTCCCAGCTGATTGGCTCGGATGGGGAGCAAGGGCTGGAGCCTCCAATACCTCTCCCCTCTCCTCCCTTCCTCACGCGCCCGTCTGTGCGCCTCCGACTGGGATTTGAGTCTGTTGTTAGTCCCTTTCGATCGCGTGCGCCTCTCGCTCTGTCTGTGTGGCACCCGTCTGTTCATCCGTCTGTATCATCTGTTGGTTTGTCTGTGTGGCAACGCACGTCTGTCTGTCGATCAAGGGAACGTCTGTGGATTGTCTGTGTGCCCGCTCCCCACCCCACAACTCCTCCCGCCACCCAACACCAGGTCAGACGTAAACCTAACCACGCCAAACTACCCTCCCTTCACCCACGCTGGTCCTCCCGACGCCATACAGAACGACTGTGAACGACCACTTCGACATAACAGCCTTCCTCAACTACCGGCACGTGCCACACACACACTCACCTCACGCACTCTGTTCCCTCCTTGGTGCTTGGGCTCCTCGCCAAAGACCTGGACCTTTGACCGCTGGCCAAGACTTGACCTTTGACCTGTCTCCAGAACTTTGATGGTAGGTCATGATTTCAGTCAGTCCCCCCCCCCCCCCCCCCCCTACACCCTTGTTTGGACGTGAGTCGGAAGTAGTGTGTGTGTGTGTGTGTGTGTGTGTGTGTGTGTGTGTCCTCACCATCCATCTCCGCTGTGTGTCCCCCCCACATGGAGTGGTGACAATGAGACGTGGTACCCTGACAGTGGCCTTCACAAGAGAGAACATATCATCCCTCACCAGGTTCTCCCAGCTCGTGTACTTGGTCACCTCACACACACACACACACACACACACACACACCCTAACCACGTACAGTGCGTGGCAAGATTCTCCAACTGTAAAAAATCATGTAATACAAATTTCCTTTAACAAATTCGTTTAAGCATCCTTACCACGTCCATCTCAACAAGTACAGTGATTTGAGAAGAAAAATATATATTTCTTTAAATGTTTTTTTTCTCTTTTGATGGAGTTTATCATCACGGAAAGTTTAAAGTAATATCATCAAACGAGACTGAACTTAAAAGTCTATCTTGAATTAGAAATAACATCAGGAGAGAAGACACAGTCATATATTAAAGTGCAACGCCAAATTCCCTAGGGGCATTTACGGTTCCATGGAAACCATTTTAAACACAGTCGAGATTAAACACGACAAGTGTAACTGGCTGGGTGCCAACCCTGCAGTCCCGGACGACACACACACACACACACACACACACACAGGGTGCCCACAACCTCAGGGCCAGACGTCTGATGTACTGGTTTTTATGTGTGTGTGTGTCTTGTCATCGTTATCTTACAATGGACTCGTAACGGTGTGGTCCAGTTCATTCACCTTCAGGAAAACATCCAGGGTTCTCTGACGCCCTGCTTCCGTGGCCGGGTCCTCCTCACTGGCCTGCACCCCTCATGGACCACCTCATACACGCCACCCGCCTCACGACCCCTCACGGTCGTACGAGGTCGCTTAAAAGTCGTACGACGCAAACACACGAGGACTGTTAACACACACACACACACTCCACCTCCCCCCCCGAGCCTCGGTGTGACCTCCACACAACACGATGATGAACGATGATCATATATAATCACCCATACTGATCAATATAATCAGCCACACTGATCAATATAATCAGCCACACTGATCAATATAATCAGCCACACTGATCATAATAATAATCCAATCTGGATTTGATATATGACAAGAACGTGCGATTGCTGACCCGTGAGAACTAGTTTGACATGGGTGACCTCAGCTTAAATTTACGAGGAATATGAGTTTGATGGATATTACGCACACACCCACACACGCACACACACACACACACACACACACACACACACACACACACACACACACACATCAGTGGCAGCTGACGTAAATCTCTGGGGTAATGACATCAGTCCCTTGGGGGGAGGTTAACGCCAGCCTCTGGGGGGTTTGTGCTGACATCAGCCTCTGGGGGAAAGCTGACCCTGACCTTTCAGGGGTGGACTGCTTTCCCCTCTCAGCTCCCCCCCCCAAACCCCCCCCCATCTTGAAATACCATCTACCACAAGAGGCCTAAACATGAGGGGGGGGGGAGGGAAAGGGGGGTCAGCTGAGACGACAGAACAGCCCCCCCCTCCTTTCCTCAACCCCTCAGAGAGAGGGGGAGAGAGCCCGACAACCCCAAGAAAACATCTGAGCAACAACAGACACGTCTGTGAGAGATATGCCGGTATGGACGGACCCGACCTTGCTACTGTGGGGATTAACGCCTTCCATATGGCTCGTGCTTGGGGGAGGACAACGCCAAGCAACATCCATACATACGCACCCATCATGGTCCATCACCATGACCTATGCGATACATATATACGTATCTAACTCGTGTCTGCTGGGTCCACAAGGCTGTTGGGTGCGGCGCCCCGCAGACACCCAGACGAACTGGGTGTTATAATAATGGTTGTTGTGGTTGTGGTCACGTATCGTCTGGGTCACCCGGCGGTGGTCAACACGGGCGAGGACGCCGCAGACACGTTGGGTCAAACCTCACCCATACACCACCACTTACCATGTACACTATGAGGTTATGCCACGTACACTCTGAAGTTATACCACGGACACTGTGAGGTTATACCACGGACACTATGAGGTTATACCACATACACTATGAGGTTATACCA
>NC_092296.1:6144718-6237218 GCF_036320965.1 Panulirus ornatus
TTCGTCAGCTACCCAGCCAGTTCGTCAGCTACCCAGCCAGTTCGTCAGCTACCCAGCCAGTTCGTCAGCTACCCAGCCAGTTCGTCAGCTACCCAGCCAGTTCGTCAGCCACCCAGCCAGTTCGTCAGCTACCCAGCCAGTTCGTCAGCTACCCAGCCAGTTCGTCAGCCACCCAGCCAGTTCGTCAGCTACCCAGCCAGTTCGTCAGCTACCCAGCCAGTTCGTCAGCCACCAGCCAGTTCGTCAGCTACCCAGCCAGTTCGTCAGCCACCCAGCCAGTTCGTCAGCTACCCAGCCAGTTCGTCAGCCACCCAGCCAGTTCGTCAGCCACCAGCCAGTTCGTCAGCCACCCAGCCAGTTCGTCAGCTACCCAGCCAGTTCGTCAGCCACCCAGCCAGTTCGTCAGCTACCCAGCCAGTTCGTCAGCTACCCAGCCAGTTCGTCAGCTACCCAGCCAGTTCGTCAGCTACCCAGCCAGTTCGTCAGCTACCCAGCCAGTTCGTCAGCTACCCAGCCAGTTCGTCAGCTACCCAGCCAGTTCGTCAGCTACCCAGCCAGTTCGTCAGCTACCCAGCCAGTTCGTCAGCTACCCAGCCAGTTCGTCAGCTACCCAGCCAGTTCGTCAGCTACCCAGCCAGTTCGTCAGCCACCCAGCCAGTTCGTCAGCCACCCAGCCAGTTCGTCAGCCACCCAGCCAGTTCGTCAGCCACCCAGCCAGTTCGTCAGCCACCCAGCCAGTTCGTCAGCCACCCAGCCAGTTCGTCAGCCACCCAGCCAGTTCGTCAGCCACCCAGCCAGTTCGTCAGCCACCCAGCCAGTTCGTCAGCTACCCAGCCAGTTCGTCAGCCACCCAGCCAGTTCGTCAGCTACCCAGCCAGTTCGTCAGCCACCTAGCCAGTTAGTCAGCCACCCAGCCAGTTGGTCAGCCACCCAGCCAGTTCGTCAGCTACCCAGCCAGTTCGTCAGCCACCCAGCCAGTTCGTCAGCCACCCAGCCAGTTCGTCAGCCACCCAGCCAGTTCGTCAGCCACCCAGCCAGTTCGTCAGCCACCCAGCCAGTTCGTCAGCCACCCAGCCAGTTCGTCAGCCACCCAGCCAGTTCGTCAGCTACCCAGCCAGTTCGTCAGCCACCCAGCCAGTTCGTCAGCCACCCAGCCAGTTCGTCAGCCACCCAGCCAGTTCGTCAGCCACCCAGCCAGTTCGTCAGCCACCCAGCCAGTTCGTCAGCTACCCAGCCAGTTCGTCAGCTACCCAGCCAGTTCGTCAGCCACCCAGCCAGTTCGTCAGCTACCCAGCCAGTTCGTCAGCTACCCAGCCAGTTCGTCAGCCACCCAGCCAGTTCGTCAGCTACCCAGCCAGTTCGTCAGCCACCCAGCCAGTTCGTCAGCCACCCAGCCAGTTCGTCAGCCACCCAGCCAGTTCGTCAGCCACCCAGCCAGTTCGTCAGCCACCCAGCCAGTTCGTCAGCTACCCAGCCAGTTCGTCAGCTACCCAGCCAGTTCGTCAGCCACCCAGCCAGTTCGTCAGCCACCCAGCCAGTTCGTCAGCCACCAGCCAGTTCGTCAGCCACCCAGCCAGTTCGTCAGCTACCCAGCCAGTTCGTCAGCTACCCAGCCAGTTCGTCAGCTACCCAGCCAGTTCGTCAGCCACCCAGCCAGTTCGTCAGCTACCCAGCCAGTTCGTCAGCCACCCAGCCAGTTCGTCAGCTACCCAGCCAGTTCGTCAGCTACCCAGCCAGTTCGTCAGCTACCCAGCCAGTTCGTCAGCTACCCAGCCAGTTCGTCAGCTACCCAGCCAGTTCGTCAGCTACCCAGCCAGTTCGTCAGCTACCCAGCCAGTTCGTCAGCCACCCAGCCAGTTCGTCAGCTACCCAGCCAGTTCGTCAGCTACCCAGCCAGTTCGTCAGCCACCAGCCAGTTCGTCAGCTACCCAGCCAGTTCGTCAGCTACCCAGCCAGTTCGTCAGCTACCCAGCCAGTTCGTCAGCTACCCAGCCAGTTCGTCAGCTACCCAGCCAGTTCGTCAGCTACCCAGCCAGTTCGTCAGCTACCCAGCCAGTTCGTCAGCTACCCAGCCAGTTCGTCAGCTACCCAGCCAGTTCGTCAGCTACCCAGCCAGTTCGTCAGCTACCCAGCCAGTTCGTCAGCTACCCAGCCAGTTCGTCAGCTACCCAGCCAGTTCGTCAGCTACCCAGCCAGTTCGTCAGCTACCCAGCCAGTTCGTCAGCCACCCAGCCAGTTCGTCAGCTACCCAGCCAGTTCGTCAGCTACCCAGCCAGTTCGTCAGCTACCCAGCCAGTTCGTCAGCTACCCAGCCAGTTCGTCAGCTACCCAGCCAGTTCGTCAGCTACCCAGCCAGTTCGTCAGCTACCCAGCCAGTTCGTCAGCTACCCAGCCAGTTCGTCAGCTACCCAGCCAGTTCGTCAGCCACCCAGCCAGTTCGTCAGCTACTCATCCACTTCGTCAGCCACCCAGCCAGTTCGTCAGCTACTCATCCACTTCGTCAGCCACCCAGCCAGTTCGTCAGCTACTCATCCACTTCGTCAGCCACCCAGCCAGTTCGTCAGCTACCCAGCCAGTTCGTCAGCCACCCAGCCAGTTCGTCAGCTACCCAGCCAGTTCGTCAGCTACCCAGCCAGTTCGTCAGCTACCCAGCCAGTTCGTCAGCTACCCAGCCAGTTCGTCAGCCACCCAGCCAGTTCGTCAGCTACCCAGCCAGTTCGTCAGCTACCCAGCCAGTTCGTCAGCTACCCAGCCAGTTCGTCAGCTACCCAGCCAGTTCGTCAGCTACCCAGCCAGTTCGTCAGCCACCCAGCCAGTTCGTCAGCTACCCAGCCAGTTCGTCAGCTACCCAGCCAGTTCGTCAGCTACCCAGCCAGTTCGTCAGCTACCCAGCCAGTTCGTCAGCTACCCAGCCAGTTCGTCAGCTACCCAGCCAGTTCGTCAGCTACCCAGCCAGTTCGTCAGCTACCCAGCCAGTTCGTCAGCTACCCAGCCAGTTCGTCAGCTACCCAGCCAGTTCGTCAGCTACCCAGCCAGTTCGTCAGCTACCCAGCCAGTTCGTCAGCTACCCAGCCAGTTCGTCAGCTACCCAGCCAGTTCGTCAGCTACCCAGCCAGTTCGTCAGCTACCCAGCCAGTTCGTCAGCTACCCAGCCAGTTCGTCAGCTACCCAGCCAGTTCGTCAGCTACCCAGCCAGTTCGTCAGCTACCCAGCCAGTTCGTCAGCTACCCAGCCAGTTCGTCAGCCACCCAGCCAGTTCGTCAGCTACCCAGCCAGTTCGTCAGCTACCCAGCCAGTTCGTCAGCTACCCAGCCAGTTCGTCAGCCACCCAGCCAGTTCGTCAGCTACCCAGCCAGTTCGTCAGCTACCCAGCCAGTTCGTCAGCTACTCATCCACTTCGTCAGCCACCCAGCCAGTTCGTCAGCCACCCAGCCAGTTCGTCAGCTACCCAGCCAGTTCGTCAGCTACCCAGCCAGTTCGTCAGCCACCCAGCCAGTTCGTCAGCTACCCAGCCAGTTCGTCAGCCACCCAGCCAGTTCGTCAGCTACCCAGCCAGTTCGTCAGCTACCCAGCCAGTTCGTCAGCCACCCAGCCAGTTCGTCAGCTACCCAGCCAGTTCGTCAGCCACCCAGCCAGTTCGTCAGCTACCCAGCCAGTTCGTCAGCCACCCAGCCAGTTCGTCAGCTACCCAGCCAGTTCGTCAGCCACCCAGCCAGTTCGTCAGCTACCCAGCCAGTTCGTCAGCCACCCAGCCAGTTCGTCAGCTACCCAGCCAGTTCGTCAGCCACCCAGCCAGTTCGTCAGCTACCCAGCCAGTTCGTCAGCCACCCAGCCAGTTCGTCAGCTACCCAGCCAGTTCGTCAGCCACCCAGCCAGTTCGTCAGCTACCCAGCCAGTTCGTCAGCCACCCAGCCAGTTCGTCAGCTACCCAGCCAGTTCGTCAGCTACCCAGCCAGTTCGTCAGCCACCAGCCAGTTCGTCAGCCACCCAGCCAGTTCGTCAGCTACCCAGCCAGTTCGTCAGCTACCCAGCCAGTTCGTCAGCCACCAGCCAGTTCGTCAGCCACCCAGCCAGTTCGTCAGCCACCCAGCCAGTTCGTCAGCCACCCAGCCAGTTCGTCAGCCACCAGCCAGTTCGTCAGCCACCAGCCAGTTCGTCAGCCACCCAGCCAGTTCGTCAGCTACCCAGCCAGTTCGTCAGCTACCCAGCCAGTTCGTCAGCCACCCAGCCAGTTCGTCAGCCACCCAGCCAGTTCGTCAGCTACCCAGCCAGTTCGTCAGCTACCCAGCCAGTTCGTCAGCCACCCAGCCAGTTCGTCAGCTACCCAGCCAGTTCGTCAGCTACCCAGCCAGTTCGTCAGCTACCCAGCCAGTTCGTCAGCTACCCAGCCAGTTCGTCAGCCACCCAGCCAGTTCGTCAGCCACCCAGCCAGTTCGTCAGCTACCCAGCCAGTTCGTCAGCTACCCAGCCAGTTCGTCAGCTACCCAGCCAGTTCGTCAGCCACCCAGCCACTTCGTCAGCCACCCAGCCAGTTCGTCAGCCACCCAGCCAGTTAGTCAGCTACCCAGCCAGTTCGTCAGCCACCAGCCAGTTCGTCAGCTACCCAGCCAGTTCGTCAGCCACCAGCCAGTTGGTCAGCCACCCAGCCAGTTCGTCAGCTACTCATCCACTTCGTCAGCCACCCAGCCAATTCGTCAGCCACCCAGCCAGTTCGTCAGCTACCCAGCCAGTTCGTCAGCCACCCAGCCAGTTCGTCAGCTACCCATCCACTTCGTCAGCCACCCAGCCAATTCGTCAGCCACCCAGCCAGTTCGTCAGCTACCCAGCCAGTTCGTCAGCCACCCAGCCAGTTCGTCAGCTGCCCAGCCAGTTCGTCAACCACCCAGCCACTTAACAGTCAGCATCGACCCACGCACCTGACGGGCCGGTCACGACCAGAAACAATATTCTCAAAATCCTGAAGGTGTTGCGGCCCCCCCAGCAGGAGGAGGTGTCAGCCCCCACTACCTGCAGGACCTGGCCCCCTCACACGACCAAAAACATCTTCCTCGAAGGCTCGGCTTCAGCCAGGAAAATATAAACACAGAGGTAACATTTGAGCGAGACTCCTGGTATGCCTCTGTGTCGAGAGGGAAAAATGATCAAAGATTATCTTTTCTCTCCTGATTTTTCACGGTAAAGAAAGATACATTATTGCTGTATTATGTTGTCTCCTTGTGACCAGAATTTATTGTCTGCTTCCTTCATTCTTCGTTCATAATCTTCATTCCTCGCTTTTTCTCTTCATTCTTGAGTTTTATTCCTTATTCTTTATCTTTTTTTAAACATTTGAGTTTTTCTTCTTCAATCTTCGTTTTCGCTTTGGTCTTTCCATCCTCCATCCTGACACTTTCTTCCTCTTCTTAAATCCTCTACATTCACCATATTCATTCTTCATTCTCCTTCACGGTGGCCGCAGGCGAAGGCAGTAATCTGGCGCTGAAGTACCCCGCAAACTTCATTCTGAAGTCTGGAGAACTTGTATAAAACTCTGAACAAACAACAGAATCAGGTCAGTGTCGCCAGCGGAAACACTTGGCATTAAATGTTTGCACTCAAGACCAGACTTACGCACGATGGACGATAACAAAAAAAAAAAAGCAATTGAACGCTAATAATAGTTAAATGGATCCACCAGACGATTACAATGTAAATGAAGAGCGAGTGAATAGTCACAGGTCTTGGCCACGGAGGAACAGGTCTGTCAAGGTTTCTGGCTAAAGAACACAGCAACTGATATCACCTAAGTATCTCGATGTCTGATATAGAATATTCGTGGAGTGATACTCAAAGAGAGAGAATTTAGAACTATCTATGTGCTCTATCTATAGAGCTACAGACGGCTATATGCAATGTATGTGGACGATATTTCACGTATAGAGTTACTTAGAAATGAGGACTATGCTATCTATATCGCGGTGGCTTGATCCTACGAGTCCCCCTCGTCGTTCTGCTATATTCTATGGTATTCTGTACACGTGAGGTGTTACTATAAGACGCAAGTTACTTTAGGAAAGAAACTCGTCGTCTCCAGCCATTATAAATGCTGCGCGCGAACTATCGTACTGGGGGGACGAGAAAATTGTTACACACGACCAGCTGTCACCAGTGTCTGGTGGTGTAATGGTCGGCAGTACCCCAGTCCCTTGCATCACTGCCTCCTTCCAGTGCTCCTCCTCTACCAGCACCAGCAGCACTCCCTCCTCCTCCTGCCATCTTTCTACCACGATATGGTGAGGGTTCGCGTCGCATTCACTCCCAACTGGAGGGAACAGCCAATGCTGGTCGGTAATCAGTGTTGAAAGTAACCAGAGACCCCGAGCAATGACTGATGGTCAGCCAGGGCGTGCATCACACCTGGGGCCTGCCCACGACTCCTACCCCATACCAACGTCAGTTGACCATGCCTGTCTGTGTGTCTGTCTGTCTCCTGGGAGGTTCCTACATCCTAGGACAGGGCTAGAAGGACTGGCGAAGCCGGTGTTCGAGACGCTCCAGGTCCTTGTGCCGTTACAGAACACAGGAATAACTGTACCAATCACTGTAGCGTCCCCTTCCCTCCTCCTCGTCCTCCTCCTCCTCCTCCCACGTGTGGTACACCACGGTACACAGCCGGTGCAGGCGTGGGGTGCGCACGTACGGCGTCGGGCGGGCCCTCAAATCCTGACCAGCCCCACAAAACTCAACCACACTTCCACGCGTACGACAACTCACGGCAGCCCGGCCGGCCCGACCTTGTATTCGACGTTCTCCACACGCTCTCAACGCTCCAGTAGTGAGGATGGATGATGCTCCAGGGGGGTGGAAGGGGAGGGGGAGGCTCCCCTCACCCCCCGTCATGCTCTGATGCACCCCCTCCTCCTCCTCCTCCCACCCCAGCACCCCCAGTCTCCGGGGGTCTCTGGGACCTTGAGACATACTCTCGCTTTCAGCGGCCGCCCATCGTCTCACGGCTCCCCGCCGCCACCCAAGTAAGGACCAGGATCTGTAATGTCCACCTTGTCTCAACCTGATCTCACTGAGCCAAGGCTGAGGAACCTGACACATGCCCCATATATTCTCACCCTGATCTCAGTCAGGGCAAGAACAGATGGTGGTATATATATATATATATACATCTCTCCATATTTCGAGCCCGATCTCACTTGAGCCAAGAGCAGGGACCGTAAACAATACTCTCATTTTCTCCCGCTAATCTCACTGAGCCGAGGCCAATACCCGCTGAGATCACCACTACCACTTGGGCCCTGAAACCAAGATTCAGGGCAGGTGTGGTGACGTGGTGGTGGTTGTGGCTGCCCATCAACACCATCATTATGTCTGCCACACTTCCAGTTGCTGTGGCACAATCCCCGCGAAACACAACCTCCCCCGTGGTCACTAAATGTGTACGAGTTTGTGTATCACTGTCCTCCACCACGGCATGTCCCACTCTTCCACCTGTCTCACTCTTCCACCACGGCATGTCACCACTCTTCCACCACGGCATGTCCCACTCTTCCACCACGGGATGTCCCTCTCTTCCACCACGGCATGTCCCACCCTTCCACCACGGCATTTACCACTCTTCCACCACGGCATTTACCACTCTTCCACCACGGCATGTCACCACTCTTCCACCATGGCATGTCCCACTCTTCCACCACGGCATGTCCCACTCTTCCACCACGGCATTTACCACTCTTCCACCACGGCATGTCCCACTCTTCCACCATGGGATGTCCCATTCTCCCACCACGGCATGTCCCACGTCCCCGATCCACACAACACCGAAAGCCTAGCAGCCTTCACTCGCTGAGCATTAGAATCGTACCAAGATATAGTGCGTTATAGAGACGATATAGAAATCGTATGATATAGACTGCGAACAGGGACGTGTATGCTAACAACGAGACATAGCCAGTAATACGTATGCTCAATAAATACAATCCATAAGTTACATCGGATTACATTATCACACAAATGGCACATATGCGACAGGCATATCAGTATATACATATATATATATATATATATATATATATATATATATATATATATATATATATATATTCTATTTTTTTTTTTTTTTGATTTGTCGCTGTCTCCCGCGTTTGCGAGGTAGCGCAAGGAAACAGACGAAAGAAATGGCCCAACCCACCCCCATACACATGTATATACATACGTCCACACACGCAAATATACATACCTCCACAGCTTTCCATGGTTTACCCCAGACGCTTCACATGCCTTGATTCAATCCACTGACAGCACGTCAACCCTGGTATACCACATCGCTCCAATTCACTCTATTCCTTGCCCTCCTCTCACCCTCCTGCATGTTCAGGCTCCGATCACACAAAATCTTTTTCACTCCATCTTTCCACCTCCAATTTGGTCTCTCTCTCTCTCTCTCTCTCTCTCTCTCTCTCTCTCTATATATATAAATATATTATATTTATTATATAATATATATATATATATATATATATTAATATATAATATATATATAAAATAATAATATATATATATATATTATTATAATATATATAATAAAATATATATATAATAAATATTATATATATATATAATATAATATATTATAATGATCGATTTTTTTGTTCATTTTTCCCGCGTTAGCGAGGTAGCGTACAAGTGGTATCAGCGCAATCAAGAATATTCCCGAAGCTAATCATATTATGGACGGAGAGAAGATGCGTCGTAGCAAACTTCCCCCTAAAAACGTACCCCACTTACCCTGCTCCGACGCGGGCGCAGCCGGGAACGAAAGGTCTTATTAAAAAAAATATGACTTCAAGGCTGTTACTATGTAAAAAGTAGTATACTAAACCCGTTAGACTTCATCCTGAACTTTTTTGGTTATACCCCATGATTCCCAGGGGGGAGACCCCGGGCCCAAGGCTATGCGGCTGGCAGACAGTGCTTAGTTCCCCCTGTTCAACATCACGAGACTACCCCTACCGCCTTCAGGGGGGGAACCGCAACATACTGCCAATCACCTTTATAAGGCCCCAACGCGCCTCTCTGCAAGAAAGGGATAACAAAAATTAAGAGAGATTCCGAGACGGATCATATCCTAAGATACACATCATCAAAATGATCAACCCACCCTAATTTAAATTTACTTTATTGAGTTTTTCCCCCCCTCCCTCCGCGCTCCCCCTTAAAATGCTGTATCAGTCGACGAGAGAGAGAGAAAAGAGGAGAGGAAGAAGAAAAGGAGAGAGAGAGAGAGAGAAGAGAAGAGAGAGGAGAAAAGGAGAGGAGAAGAGAGAATGGATTCTCTGCGCCCACAGGGCCCCCATATACCCGGGGAGTGTAGGGGTCCCGGGGAAACATTTCAACACTGAAGAAGGTGTTGATGATTTTTTACTATCGTGTGGTGATTATCCTTGACCTTTGACGCCCTTAATGACCCTCCCGTTCAAAGAGCCGCCCTAACAACCAAATCCCCAAAAGACCATATGAAGTTTCAACTTAACGACCGAATATTTGACGAGATAATCAGTCGGGATTTTTGACTACTTAATACATTTGAGTAAAGAAATATTTGGATTTCGCCTCAATCTCGTGAGTGCTGGAAAAGATACCCTTGCTTTTTTAAGAGAGGCCCCCAAAACACGGCATTTTGCCTTAAAAAGCACTTCTCCCCGCCCTTGCTGTGTTAAAGGAGGGCCCAAATCTACCTCTAGCGTGTGATGGACACATGGCAACACAGCAGGGGACCCGCCCCCACCCACACAAACACACACACAACCCCCCATCACAACAGCGACCCCCCCCACACACACCCTCCAACAAACAGCGACCTCCCACCACCCCCCATCCAAAGCGACCCTCACACACACCCCTCCATACAACAACGACCCCCACACCACACCCTCCTACAACAGAC
Organism: Panulirus ornatus; assembly: GCF_036320965.1. Taxonomy (NCBI): domain Eukaryota; kingdom Metazoa; phylum Arthropoda; class Malacostraca; order Decapoda; family Palinuridae; genus Panulirus; species Panulirus ornatus. Next base: position 6,154,653 of record NC_092296.1, read on the forward strand.
GACCCCCACACACCCTCCATCAAACAGACGACCCCCACACCACCCTCCATCACAACAGACACCCCCCACACAGCCACTAAACCACAAACGCCCTCACAACAGTTCTGTACGATGTGCGGTGGGCGAGGTCTTGAGTACAGGGATCCCCTGCAGCGGCCAGGACTGGCCCCCACCCTGGGGGACGGTCTCATAAAACGTGGGGGAGGTAACCCACAGCGGAACTGAACCCTATGCGACCCGCTGAACATGGCTTTTTCCCCGAGCTTCGCTGACCCACATACGCCGAAGGCCGACGGTCACAACGAGCCCGGGGTTAATACAGTCTTAAAAACTGGTTTCTGCACATGACACGCATGTTCCCCCAGCTGGGCCCGTCTTGGGTTTAAACCTTTTTTTCCCCCCCCCCTTCCCCCCTGATTTTCATTTTTTCGTCCATGTAGCGATTTTGCGGGGGCTCCTAGGTGACTGGGTAGGACACCCACCAATCCTGACGTAAAAGGGGGGGCGTAGAAACCGCGCATCTGCTTAAACTTTTTGGGCTTGCTGCTAAAAGAGCCATTTTGAGGGTCGGTGATCCCCCCACTGACACCCTGAGGAAGGGGGGGCCGTTTGCCTCTGGGGGCAAGGTGGACGAAAAACCCAGTTTGGGGTTTCCCTTTTAAGCCATGAGGGTCCTTGTCATAGATCCTACAGGAAGGATTAGAAAATTTCCCCTCATCCTTAAAATCTTAAGCAAGAAAAAGACAGCTACGGACTCATAACACTGAGCAGAATTCCCCTTTTCCCGAGGGTTTTTTCAACTCGGGCTTGGGAAAAGACCCCTTTTGGATTCCCTTTGCTGACCCGTCTCTGCTCGCAGCCCCGTCGGTTCTGGGTCGCTAAACAAGCGCCCAAACCCGGAATTGGGAATCCAGGCCCAGTTTTAGCAGTGGGCGCTTCCAGGCTTTTGGTAACCTCTCAATGCCTCATCCCTTTTTGCAGACTTAGAGATTATTCTTTAGATCACAATACTTTCCAGACCCCCCCTATAAGGCACGGGTCTCTCACGCTCACTGCACATGTGGAGGTACGCTTCCCAAAACCACTGCCAGTGGTACCTCCTCTGCCATGGTACACTCCTAACTGGGCCCAAACAGTCGGAAAGGACTACGTTTCCCCAACCCCCTCCCAGGGTTCACTCCCACTGGGGAAACGGTGACACTGCGAGGGTTACATTTCCAAACCCCAAACGGTCCCAGACTCGGGTGGGGGTCACTACGCAATACGTATTATGAACAACGCCAAGTAATTAGGTTTAGGCCCCGGGGCGGGGAGCTGGGGTGCCATTTGGGTCCCCTCTCTCTCTTCTCTCTCTCCTCTCTCCTCTCTCTCTCTCTCTCTTCCCTACTCTTCCCCCCCGACAGATGTTAAGGAGGAAAAGTTTAAAGCACGGGGCCCCCATCCCTACCCCCCACCTTTAAATTCACAATGCCAAAGCGAGTAGACAAGTAAGCGAGGGGTTCCACTCTTTAATCATCTACTCTTTTATCTTCTTTCCTCTCCCCACGTCTTTATTACATCTCTCTCTCTCCTCTTCTCTTTTCTCTCTCTCTCTCTCCCCCTTTTCTCTCTCCCCCTCTCTCTTCTCTCTCTCTCCCCATTTTCCCCAGTTCTTTATCATTCCCTCTCCCTTTTCCCTTTTTAAGTATAATTCGCAGTCTTTCAAAATAAATTCTTGATGTACAGACGATAACCATACCTTAACTTACCATTTTTCCTACGTTCTCTCTCTCTCTTCCTCTCTCTCCTCTCTCTCTTCTCTCTCTTCTTTTCTCTCTCCGTCCTTCATTTTTTCCCGTTTTTCCCGCGCCCGGCCGTCTTCTCCCCCCGGAGCTTAAGGGGAGGTCCGGTTGCATCACCCCCATTAGCACATAATGTTCGCCCCACATTTGACTAGCGGGAGGAGGAGGGGGTCCACGGTGAGGCAACGTGTCCAGCACCGCCCCCGCCACACCAGGGACAGTGGGCTCCCACCACTCCCTCCCCCTTTCCCACCACCACAGCAGTTCTCTACCACACTGGGTACTATGGTTCCGGGGTTCTATTCCTTGTCATTCCCCATATGCTGATGTGTCTCAATAGCCCAACTCACAAACGAATTAAACCATTAAACAATGTTAAACCCCGCATACATGAACTGGAATCCCTGTACTCATGAACCTCGGGGGAACCCCCCCTCGAAACCCCCCCGGGAACTTTCCTGGAAAGCCCCCTGGGAAAGTCCTCTAGGTATTCTCACTGGAAAATCCTTCTAGAGCGTCCAAAAGGGGACATCCATTCAGGAGCCCCTCTAGAACACCCCGTAAACCACTTCCCAGAGGACCTTCCCGGGGAAAGTCCCCGGGGGGGGTCACTTTTTCCCTTTAAAACCCTTCAGAAAGTCCTCCAGGGAAGACCCTTTCCCTTTAAAAGTTTACCCGGAAGACCTTCCGGAACATCACCCTTTCCAAATTTCTGTAACACCCTCCTGGCTCTTCCTGGAACACAAATTTTAGAACTTCCACCTGGAAAACCTTTCTGAAAAGTTCTCAGGCCACCTTCCCCGAACACCCTTGTAGAACGCCCATGGGAAACCTTCCTTAAACTTTACCCAAGAACTTCCTGGAACATCACCCCTTTTCCAAATTTCTGAACGCCCTCCGGAAACCCCTCCCCGGGGCCCCAACCTCGGTCACCCAAATCTTGGGACCCGGACGGACTCCCTACCACGACGCACGAAGCCTCTTGGTACAACGGGGAGCAACCAATTAGTGCGTCGGAGCACACACCCCAAACGCCCCAACACGAAAGGGGTCTAATTATACGTCGGGCCCATGAGGCAGAAGACCATGAGTCTGAATTGAGGCGTGAGGGGTAAGAAGGGTGTGAGGCAGAGGTAGAGGGCCCCAAGATGTAGGAAAGTACAACCTACCCCCAATCATCGAGGCCAAAGTGTTCTATCTTTCTTACTCAACTCGCCTCCTTCTCATGTTCCTCAATGCCTTCACCCCTTCCCTCCTCACCTCTCTCTCTCTCTCTCTCTTTTCCCCTCTCTCTCTCTCTCTCCCCTCTCTCTCTTCTCTTCTCTCCCTCATTATCATTAACCTCCTTCAAACCTGTCTGTCGTCTGTTTCCCAGCGAACGTCGCCGTAATATGTTTATCATTCTTGACCCAAACTGTTTCCCCGGGCCCAGAGGAGAGAAAATGACGGGTGCCGACCGTTTCTGGGGGGGGGGAAAAAAAAAACGGGGGGGGGGGGGGAGGGAATCGAGACTGGGGGCGGAACACCACGGAAAAAAACCCTCCCCCTTCATGTCCAAGGCTTCAGTCTTAACCGAGACTTTTTAAACACAAAAATAATAGGATTAAAGAGATAAAAAAGTGGGAGAGAGAGACGACAAAATATTCGGGGTTTTTAGGGGAAAGGGAAAACCTCCTTTAAAGCCTTTTCGGTTGTATATTGTTAAAAGAATATTATAATAAAAAGGTAAAGAGTGCAAACTTAAGGTGTGGGAAAAAAACCCCAGCATCACAACGGCTCACCTATATCGCCAAGGGGCCGCACATTACCGCTGACGCAGAGGTTCCCAAAATCGAAGAAAATGAGGAACCCCGAACTGGAAAATGGGGAAAATGAAAAAAGCCCATTCTGGATGAAGGAAGTTCTTAACGACATGAGCATAGGAAAAAAGGGATGGGGGGGTTAAGCTGAAAAAGGGATAGGAAACCCTTGAGGGGGAAGGAGGGGCTATACATAGGAACGAGGGGGGGGGATAAACTCCAAACCCGGGGTTTGGGGTTTCCTTAACTCGCCAAGGAAAAGCCGAGGGGGGAAGACACCGGAAAGGGGAACCTAGAAACCCATGGGCACGCCAGTGGGAGGGGGGGAAGGGGAAAAAAAGGAGACAAGCAGACGCCATCCCGCGCCCCGCAACCGGCGTCAGCCCACCCAATGTTTTGAAACAGAGCCAAAATTGTTTACACCCCTCCTAGTGTGTGGGGGGGGGGGTGGGGGTTGGCGGGGCTAAGGAGGGAAGAGGGAACAAAGGGAAGGAGGGGGGGAGCGCTAATGCCAAGGGGGAAGGGTAGGGAAGGGGTCGAGCTTGACGAAGCTGGCTGCAAACACTCGCCAGTTCCCTGAACAAGGGGGGCCAATGTTTACCCCTCGCCTGATTTGTGCCAGTAACCCCAATTCCGGTGCATGAAAAAGGCGGGGACGGGGAAATGTCACCAACGCTGCCCAAAACCTTTCCTCTGGGTTGTAGTTAAAAGACGATGGGGTAAAAGGAAAGTCTGGCTTTGTGCCGGTAAAATGAATACGAGTTCACCTCAGTCTGGGGAGTCTGTGTACGGCGAGGATGTTGTGGTGAGGAGGGTGGGCGGGAAGAGGGGGTTTGGGGGAGGAGGGGGAGGAGGGGGAGGGGGGGAGGAGGAGGAGGAGGGGGAGGAGGAAAGAAAAGAAAAGAAAAAGAAGAAAAGAAAAAGAAAAAGAAGAAAGAAGAAGAAGAAAAGAAGAAGAAGAAATGTCTCAAGAAACTAAAAAACTTTTTGGATCATATCTACGTGGGCATCAAAGTCACCAACCGCGCTCCCTCTTGCTTGGCGGAACTTCATGACCATCTACTTCACTACATCAACCCCCACTCCCACAACTTCTTCACATTTCCCCCACTACATCAACCATTTTCACACTACTCAACCACTTTTCCACTACATCAACCACTTTACCCTTCATGAACACTTTACCACTACATCAACCCCCTGCCGCATGAACTGTTCCCCATTATCCCTTAGCTATTCATCAGACTAGAACAAACACAGAAATGCATATTTTGATCTGTTTTTGTGAGGAGGGAAGGATTATTGGATACATCAATGTAGGTGATGGGGTAAATGTAGCCAACGGGTGCAGTAATCAGGGTGGGGACAGCAGTGTTAGTGAATTGAAATATTGTAGCCCAAAAGGATGCAGTAGATACAGCAGGATACGAATATATAAAAACAAGGATAAGACGGAACGACCCAACCAACACACTATACGGCCATAACACTGTTTTTTTCCCCCGTGAAACGCAGCACAGCCACGAAAACCCAAACACCACAGCCCAAAACGGCACAGTAACGTCACCCAAGGCAAGGGGCCCCACTACAGCCTCTCTTTCTCTCTCTGTCCCTTTACACACGGGGCAAGTTGGGTTTTAAAACCCGGATTTTCCCCCGTGGGGTGAACACGCAGGGCCGCACTGCCCTACGTGTACAACAACACACACAACACACGCCCCCCCGGTTGTGTGTGTTGTGTTGTGGTGTGTGTGTGTGTTTTTGGTGTGTGTGTTGTGTGGTGTGTGGGTGGTCATTACTATTTCTTATTACGGGGAGAAGTTGTGGGGGGACACGTGTTGACCCTCACTCGACCTTTTATATCTATATATACCCAAATCTTTCCTTTTTTTATATATATATATATATTTAATATATTTTATTATATATATATATATATATATATATATATATTTAATAATATATATACAGCGCAATCAAGAAGTCACCTTCCACGAAGCTACATCATCATTATGGACGGAGAGAAGATGCGTCGTAGCAAATCTTCCCGCCTAAAAACGTAGCCCACCTTACCCTGCTCCGACGCGGAGCGCAGCCTGGAAGCTGCAAGAGTCTTATTAAAAAAAATATGATCTTCAAGGCTGTATACTATGTATAAGTATGTATACTAAATCCGTTAGACTTCATCCTGAACATATTTTGGTTATACCACCATGATATGCCAGTGGGGAGACCCCAGGCCAAGGCTATGCTGGCTGGCAGACAGTGCTATACGTTCCACCTGTTCACACATCACGAGACTACACCTACCGCCTTCAGGCTGGCAACACGGTCAACATACTGCCTGAACTCACCTTTATAAGGCCCCAGACGCGCCTCTCTGCAAGAAGATGGATAACAGTATATTAAGAGAGATTCCGAGACGGATCATATCCTAAGATACACGATCGGATCAAAATGACTCAACACACGACCCTAACTGTAATTACTTTATTGAGTTTTTCCCCCGCCTCCCTCCGCGCTCCGCCTTACACATGCTGTATCAGTCGACGAGAGAGAGAGAGAGAGAGAGAGAGAGAGAGAGAGAGAGAGAGAGAGAGAGAGAGAGAGAGAGAGAGAGAGAGAGAGAGAGAGAGAGAGAATGGATTCTCAGTAGCGACCACAGGGCCCCCATATACCCAGGGAGTGTATGGGTCCTCGAGGAACATCTTCAACACGTGAAGAAGGTGTTGATGATGTTATCTATCGTGTGGTGATTATGCCTTGACCTTGACGACCTTAATGACCCTGGCCGTTCGAAGAGCCTGACACCTAACAACCCAATGACCCGACGACCATATGAAGTGATGTCAGACTTAACGACCGAAATATCTTGACTGAGATAATCAGTCAGGCGATGTTGACTACATAATACATTTGAGTCAAGAAATATGATTGGATTTCGCCTCAGTATCTCGTGAGTGCTGGAGAAAGATGAGCCTTGCTTTGTTAACGAGAGGCCCTCAAGAACACAGGCATTTATGCCTTAACAAAGCACTCCTCTCCCAGCCATTGCTGTGTTAAAGGGAGGCCAAGTCTACCTCTAGCGTGTGATGGACACATGGCAACACAGCAGGTGACCTGCACACACACACACACACACACACACACACCCTCCATCACAACAGACGACCCTCACACACACACCCTCCAACACAACAGACGACCCTCACACACACACCCTCCATCACAACAGACGACCCTCACACACACACCCTCCATCACAACAGACGACCCTCACACACACACCCTCCATCACAACAGACGACCCTCACACACACCCTCCATCACAACAGACGACCCTTACACACACACCCTCCATCACAACAGACGACCCTCACACACAGCCACTAAGACCACAAACGACCCTCACAGAGCAGTTCTGTACGATGTAGCGCGTGACGAGGATCTTGAGTACGAGTGGATCCCCTGCAGCGGCCAGGACTGGCCCACACCAGTGGTAGACGGCTCTCATAAAACGTGGGCAGGTAACACCACAGCGGCAACTGATACCCAGTATAGCGACCTGCTGAACATGGCTTTTTCCCTGAGCTTCGCTGACCCACATACGCCGTAAGGCCGACGGTCACATACGAGCCCGGGTATAATACGAGTCTTAAAAGCTGGTTACATGCACATGACACGCATGATTCCCGCCTAGTCTGGCCTAGTCTGTGGTTAATCCTTTTTTCCCCCCTCCCTTCCCCCGTGATTATCATTTTTACGTCCAGTGTAGCGATTTAGCGGCTGGCTGCGCTAGGTGACTGGGGTAGGACACCTACCACATCCTGCACGGTAAAGAGGGGGGTCGGTAGATCAAGCCTGTCGCATCTGCTGTAACATTATGGTCTTGACTGCTATAGAGAGCCATATATGAGAGGTCGTGTGTATCCCCTCCAGCTGACACACTAGAGGAGAGGGGTGCCGTTCTGCCTCTGGGGGGCAAGGTGGACGAAACGACCCAGTTATGGGTTCCTTATGAAGCCATGAGGATCCTTCAGTCATAGATCCTACAGGAAGGAATTAAGAAGATCCTTCCTCTCATCCTTAAAATCTTAATGCAAGAAAAAGACAGCTACGTGACTCATAACACTGAGCAGAATTCCCTTTCCAGAGGTCTATTTCAACTCGGGCTCTGGAAATGACCCGTTCTGGATTACCTTCGCTGACCCGGTCTCTGCTCGCAGCCCCGTGCGGTTCTGGGTCGCTAAGCTAAGCTGCCAAGCCTGGAATTGGGAAATCCAGGCTCGAGTTCTCCAGCAGGTGGGACGCTTCCAGGCGTTTTAGGTTAACCTCTCAATGCCTCATCCACTTTGTGCATGACTGTGAGAGATTATTCTTCAGATCACAATACTTTCCAGACCCCCCCATATAAGGCACGGATCTCTACACGCTCACTGCACAGTGTGGAGGTACGCTTCCCAAAACCACTGCCAGTGGTACACTCCTCTGCCAGTGGTACACTCCTAACTGTGGCCACTAGACACGTCGGAAAGGTACATACGCTTCCCAGATCCCTCCCAGGGTTCACTCCACACTAGGAACGGTGCACACTGCGACGGTACACTTCCCAGAACCCCCCACGGTCCCATGACTCTGGTCGGGGTCACTACGCAATACGTATTGATGAACAACGCCAAGATAATTCAGGTTTAGGCTCCGGGCTGGGAGCTGAGGTCGTCCAGTTTAGGTCCGCCTCTCTCTCTCTCTCTCTCTCTCTCTCTCTCTCTCTCTCTCTCTCTCTCTCTCCCTACCTCTCTCCCCACCGACAGTATCGTTACAGTGAGGCAAGATAAAGCAGCAGGGACCCATCCCTATCCCACGCTCTTAAATTTCACAATGCCAAAGCGAGTAGACGAAGTAGAGCGAGTGGTTCCACTCTTTAATCATCTACTCTTTTATCTTCTTTCCCTCTCTTCCACGTCTTTATTACAGCTCTCTCTCTCTCTCTCTCTCTCTCTCTCTCTCTCTCTCTCTCTCTCTCTCTCTCTCTCTCTCTCTCTCTCTCTCTCTCTCTCTCCATCTTCCAGTTCTTTATCATTCCCTCTCCCTTCTTCCCTTATTAAGTATAATTCGCAGTCTTCTCATAAATAAATTCTTGATGCTACAGACGATAACTCATACCTCTAACTTATCCAGTTTCCTACGTGTCTCTCTCTCTCTCTCTCTCTCTCTCTCTCTCTCTCTCTCTCTCTCTCTCTCTCTCTCTCTCTCTCTCTCCGTCCTTCATTTCTTCCGTGTTTTCCTCGCGCCCGGCCGTCTTCTCCCGTCCGGAGCATTAAGGGGAGGTCCAGGTTGCATCACCGCCATAATAGCACATAATGTTCGACCCACATTTGACTAGCGTGGAGGAGGAGGAGGTCCACGGTGAGGCAACGTGCTCACAGCACCGCACCCGCCACACCACGGACAGTGGTGCTACCACCACTACCTCCCCCTCTTCCACTACCACCACAGCAGTTCTCTACCACACTCGGTAGCTATGGTTCCGTGGTCTATTCCTTGTCATTCCCCATAGTGCTGATGTAGTCTCAATAGCCCAGACTCACAAACAGAATTCACCAGTTCAACAGATGTTCAACCCGCATGACATGAACTGGAATACCTGTACTCATGAGACCTCGCTGGAACCCTTCCTCGAACACCCTCCAGGAACATCTTCCTGGAAAGCCCTCCTGGAACGTCCTCTAGGTATATCTCACTGGAAGATCCTTCTAGAGCGTCCAAAAGGCACATCCATACTCAGGAGTCCTCTCTAGAACACGCTCGTAGAACCACTTCCTAGAGCACCTTCCTGGAACGTCCCATTGGGGGGGTCACTTTCCTGTAACACCCTTGCAGAACGTCCTCCAGGAAGACCTTCCTTAAACGTTTACCTGGAAGACCTTCCTGGAACATCACCCTGTTCCAAATTTCTGTAACACCCTCCTGGAACGTCTTCCTGGAACACAATTGTAGAACTTCCACCTGGAAGACCTTACTGAAACGTTCTCACTGGACCACCTTCCTGGAACACCCTTGTAGAACGTCCTCATGGAAGACCTTCCTTAAACGTTCACCTAGATGAACTTCCTGGAACATCACCCTGTTCCAAATTTCTGTAACGCCCTCCTGGAACACCCTTCCTGGGGCGAACGCCTCGGTCACCCAACTCTTGGACCAGGACGTGACTCCCTCACCACGACGCACGAAGCCTCTTGGTACAACGGAGCAACCAATTAGTGCGTCGGACGCACGACACCCGAAACGTCCTAACACGACAGAGTATCTAATTAGTACGTCGGACCCATGAGGCAGAAGACCATGAGTCATGAATCATGAGGCGTGAGGTGTAAGAAGGGTGTGAGGTCAGAGGTAGAGTGAGCCCTAAGAGGTGTGAGGAATGTACAACCTACCCTAATCAGTCGAGGACCACAAGTGCTTCTATCTTTCTTACTCAACTCGCCTCCTTCTCATGTTCCTCAATGCCTCACCTTCCCTCCCTCACCTCTCTCTCTCTCTCTCTCTCTCTCTCTCTCTCTCTCTCTCTCTCTCTCTCTCTCTCTCTCTCTCTCTCACCTCATTCATCATTAACCTCCTTCAACAGCCTGTCTGTCTGTCTGTTCTCCCAGCGAGACGTCGCCGTAATACTGTTTATCATTCTTGACCCAACTGTTTGCCTGGCCAGAGGAGAGCATGACGGGTGCCGATCCGATTTCTGAGCGGGGAAAAACGGGGGGAGGGAGGGAATCGAGACTGTGGGCGGAACACCACGGATAATAACATCCTCTTCATGTCCAAGGCTTCAGTCTTAACCGAGACTGTGTAACACAGAAAATAATAGGATTAAAGAGATAAAGAAGTGTGGAGAGAGAGACGACAAAATATTCTGTGGGTTTTAGAGGAAGAGGAAAACCTACCTTTAAAGACCTTCAGGTTGTATATTGTTAAAAAATATATATATATATAAAAAGGTAAAGAGTGCTAAAGTTTAGAGGTGTGGGGAAAGAAACAGACATCACAACGGCTCTACCTATGAGTCGCCAACGGCCGCACACTTACCGCTGACGCAGAGGCTTGCCAAATACGGAAGCAAATGCAGGAACACTCCGAACTGGAAATGAGGAAAATGCAAGACCATTCTAGGATGAAAGGACAGTTCTTAACGACATGAGACGATAGGCAAAAAGGATGGGGGGGTTAAGCTGAAGACAGGGGATAGGGAAAGCCTTGAGAGGGAAGGACGGGATATACAGTCAGGAACGAGTCGGGGATGAACTCCAACCGGGATCTGGGATCCTTAGACTCGACCAAGGAACAAGCCAGCAGGAGGGTAAGACACCGTGAAGGGAACCTCAGCTAAGCCATAGGGCACGCCAGCGGGAGTGTGGGAAGAGGAAGAGAGACAAGCAGACGCCATCCGTCGCCCCAGCAACCGGCGTCAGCCCAGCCAAGTGTGTTGAAACTAGAGCCAAATTGTTTACATCCCTCCTAGTGTGTGGGGTGGGGGGTAGGTGGTTGGCGGGGCTAAGGAGGGAGAGAGGGAACAAAGGGAGAGGAGGAGGGGAGCGCTAATGCCAGAGCGGGAGAGGTAGGGAAGGGGTCGAGCTTGACGAAGCTGGCTGCAAACACTCGCCAGTTCCCTGACACAACGGGGCCGAATGTTTACCCTCGCCTGACCGTCTGTAGCTCAGTACACACAATGTCAACGGTGCATGACAAGGCTGGGAAGCGTGGAAATGTCACCAAGCGCTGACGAAACCTATTCCTCTGGGTAGTACGTCTGGAAAGACGATGGGTGAAAGGCAAGTCTGGCTTCTGCTGCCGGTAAAATGATATACGAGTTCACCTCAGTCATGGGGAGTCTGTGTACGGCGAGGATGTTGTGGTGAGGAGGGTGGAGCGGGAAGACTGGGTGTTGTGGGAGGAGGAGGAGGAGGAGGAGGAGGAGGAGGAGGAGGAGGAGGAGGAGGAGGAGAAGAAGAAGAAGAAGAAGAAGAAGAAGAAGAAGAAGAAGAAGAAGAAGAAGAAGAAGAAGAAGAAGAAGAAGAAATGTCTCAAAGATAACCATAACAAAACGTTTGGATCACTATCTACGTCGGCATCAAAGTCACCAGCGCCGCTCCCTCTTGCTTGGCGGAACTTCATGACCATCTACTTCACTACATCACCCACTACACAACTTCATCGACAGCTTTCCCACTACATCAACCATTTTCACACTACATCAACCACTTTTCCACTACATCAACCACTGTACCACTTCATGAACAGCTTTACCACTACATCAACCGCCTGCGCGCATGAACTGTTCCTCATTATCCACTTACGCTAATTCATCAGACTAGAAGCAAACACAGAAATGCATATGTTGATCTGTTTTGTGAGCGAGGGAAGGTACTGTATTGGATACATCAATGTGAGGTGATGGAGTAACTGTAGCCAACTGGATGCAGTAGATACAGCTGGATACAGCAGTGTTAGTGAATTGAAGATATTGTAGCCAGCAGGATGCAGTAGATACAGCAGGATACAGAATATATAAAAGAGCAAGGATAAGACGGTAACGACCCAAGCCAACACACTATATCGGCCATAACACTGTCTCCCTGTAGAAACAGCAGCACAGCCACAGAACACACAGCACCACAGCCCAAAACGGCCACAGTAACGTCACCCAAGGCAAGGCCACACGTAGCAGCCTCTCTTTCTCTCTCTGTCTCTCACACACAGTGGTCAAGTTCGGGTTTTAACCTGTGATTCCGCCGTGGGGTGAACACGTCAGGGCCAGCACTGCCCTGACGTGTACACACACACACACACACACACGCCTCCCTGCGTGTGTGTGTGTGTGTGTGTGTGTGTGTGTGTGTGTGTGTGTGTGTGTGTGTGTGTGTGTGTGTGAGTGTGTGTCATTACTATTTCTGTATTACGGGGAGAGAGTTGTGGTGGACACGTGTTGACCCGTCACTCGACCTTGTATATCTATATATACCAAGTCTTACTCTTTTATATATATATATATATATATATATATATATATATATATATATATATATATATATATATATATATATATATATATATATATATATATAATGTGTGTGTGAGGAGCTGCTTATATTCTATACACCCACGGGTGATAGACACGCGGGAGACGATACACTACAGATAACACACGAAGGTGTGATGATACACACCCACGAAGTGATGTTCTCAAAGCCACACACTTGCGCCTCCCGGTCGATCGCGTCCACAAGCCATGAGTGTGTGCGGTAAACCCTAGACGCCGATAAGACACTTCTGAGTCGCCCGCTACACTCCGCATCCAGCACCGCTGAGTGTAGCGCTCTGTTAGCTCAATCTGAGCACGTCAACACGCTTGTCCTCGCGTGCATCCACCCCCACCCCTTCTGGGACGAGGGTAAACAAGGGGTATTGTCTGGTGGTGTATGCAGTCTCCCTCCCTCCGCTGTGTCCCGCTGGGAGGTGAGGGTTCGGTCCAACCGTAATGCACTGCACTAACGCAAAGAAAATGAGAGCAGAAGCAGTGCCTTCCTGCCCAGTGATGTATGCGTATCGTGTCGCGCAGTGATAACAGTGCGCTCCTTGCGAAAGAGAGAGAGAGAGAGAGAGAGAGAGAGAGAGAGAGAGAGAGAGAGAGAGAGAGAGAGAGAGAGAGAGAGAGATTAATATGTCAGAATATCATGATCAAAATTGGTTAGGTCGGGTCTCTTTCAGTTCCCCCCACTCTCACTCCCCTGTAGAGACGGCCCCTCACTGAGAAACCCCAACAGTGAGGGGGTCGGGGTCGTCAGTGTTGGTGGGCTGTGGTGGTGCCACTGTGGTTAGAAAATAAAAAGCCCCACTGGGAGGGAATCGCTGCCAGGCTCACCACTACCACCCATATCACCGTTTGTATCAAATGTTTCTCACCATCGTTGTACAACACCGTCTTGGCTACCCCCAGTATGGCCATGATGGTGTGTGTGTTCTCATTACACACACACACACACACACACACACACACACACACACACACACACACACACACAAATACACACACACCCTCCTCCTCCTCCCCTGCCAGCAGGTGTACACCTGGCTTTACTGTGTACTGAGGCAATTTGCATACATAAATTCCTCAGTTGTCTTGATGCAAATAAGCAAGGTTTCCGGTCCGGCATGAAACATAATGACATGCTTCTCTTGCTAGTATAAGTGCGTCTGTGTGTGATGCACCACACTACAGTACACCCACTTATAAATCTAAGTGTATTACCCCCCCAGGTGTACGGGCGAGAGGACCACTACAAGTGAAACGTTAACAAGCGGTTGAAGATAAATGGCATCGACGTGAATCACCAGAAGAAATGACTCACTTAACAAGTGTGGATTACAGGCACACCACAAACAAACATTTGGACTTTCAAACAAATACAGACCGTTACAAAGACACACCACACTAATCGACTAACAAATCCAGGATGCTAACAATTACTGATTAGCAAGGAACGTTTGCTATTGCCAAACTAACAACGCTAAGAAACACAAACATATACGACAAATACACATCACAAAAACAAAACATAAAATCGAATAAACCTACACCCAATCGAACACACACACACACACACACACACACACACACACACACACACACCACAAGCAAAAACACTCCACTCCACATTCCCCTCATACACAAACAAAGAAACAAAATTATACAAAGTTACAAAACACAAAAAAATGCGAAGCTTCACACGACTAACAAAGATAAATCTTGAACATGAGTACAAAAATGTAGTGTGACGTCAGAGATGAGGTCGTGATGCCCTCGTCCGAAAGGTCGACTGATGGCTTCACTCCTGTACACCACCGGCACTCCGCTATACACACACACACACACACACACACACACACACACACTTTACTATCTCACCAACTCTTAACAAACAACAATACGATTCTGCGAGTAATTCTGAGGATGGGACAATGGGATCTCTCTCTGGAGGTCAGCAAAGATGTTTATCTCAGTCTCCCTGCTTCGAGAGACCTTCTTATCCCGTGGCGTCTCTCTCTCTCTCTCTCTCTCTCTCTCTCTCTCTCTCTCTCTCTCTCTCTCTCTCTCTCTCTCTCTCTCTCTCTCTCTCTCTCTCTCTCTCATATCGTCTCGTTCATACCTCGATCTCTCACGCCTCTCTTATACAACCTCGTCCCTGGAGACCTCCCAGGCACCACCCCTCATACGCTGGTCATCCGCCCCGCGTTAAGGCCAGAGACATACATGGAGAGTCTCCTGGGGTGGGGGGGGGGAAGGGTCCCCCTCCAGCACGTCATTACGGGCCATACCTTGTTAACTCCAGTCATCACGTGTTCCGAACGTGCCATTAACTTCCCTGCCCTTTCACCTCTCTCTCTCTCTCTCTCTCTCTCTCTCTCTCTCTCTCTCTCTCTCTCTCTCTCTCTCTCTCTCTCTCTCTCTCTCTCTCGGCAGGTGTTGCCGAAGGTTGCCCGTCCTGAGTGTGTGTGTGTGTGTGTGTGTGTGTGTGTGTGTGTGTGTGTGTGAGTGTGTACATTCAGCATCATCCAACTCCCTTCCCTTCCTCCCTACATGACGGACCAAACTGCCCCGCCAATGTGGAAGGAACCGAACCCCATCCTCACCCTGGGGTAGAGAGAGGGGCGCCCCTCCCTCGTCCTCTCGTCGAGTGTTGGCACAACAGTCATACAGGGCCAGGTCAGGCCAGACCAGGCCAGAGTGTGTGTGTGGGCGGTGTGTATGACGAGTATGAGTTATGAGGAAGATGCCTACAGGTGGACCAGACGCTGTGAGTCTCCTCATCATTTATCTACTGTCTCCTCGGCGGTAGCCAAGATGGCACGTCCCTCCTCCTAAGGCAGGCAGGCAGGCGGGGTTTGCGCCAGCAGTAACCATCATTAGTGCTCATGTTATCGCCTTTGATCAGCCACACACGAATGGATGCAGCAGTCAAGTCAAAGAAACATTTCGTGGAAGGCCTCTGCATGGGTCGCCCCAGATCACGACTTCCCTCCGACGAATTTGATGACCATAATCTTATGTGTTACGAAGCTCTTAACATTAACGCAAAACGCAGAGGATCTTCTCCCTGCACCCATCCCATCTTCCCTACCCCAGCACTCGTCTGATCCTACACACAAACCTCTCTCCCCTCCCCGCTTCCCCCTCACCCACCCTGCGACCTTCACCATTCATCATGTGTTCATAATGAGTCTTGAGATTGAAATGAATAATCACTATTGAGTGTTGACCAGCCCAGCCTCCCACATCTTGACCAAGAGGGGAACGGTGATGGCGATGGTGATGGTGGTGATGGTGTGATGGTGTGATGGTGTGATGGTGGTGATGGTGGTGATGGTGATGGTGGTGTCCGTTCTCCATCACAGCATCATCTTCCCTCACGCTGACTCATGACCTTCCTCTCCCAGCCTAACCCATCACACTCCATCACGCTCCATCTGTAAGGTAGAGTGGAGCCTCCAATTCCTCTTGCCTACTGGATGCTCCTCCATCTATCTCCCCACGTGCTGACTCCATCTATCTGAACGTGTCAGGAGGGATTCCATCATTCTTCGCGCGCTTAGATTGCACTGATGCCCCCATTGTATAAACACACTGGCACGGATTCCATCTATCTTCCCACGGAGAGACGCCATCTCCATAATAATATAGCGAGTATACCATATCTAGTGAATGGCTCAGGCGGCAGGGGGCAACACAGTGCTAAGAAGCCCACCAAGGCGAGTGGTCTGTAGAGGGGAACATTCAGTCTTTTAAGCTGAAAATTTGATACGTCTGTGGCACCAGAATGTATTTCCCTTTCATCTGTGGCACTATGATATATTTCCCATACGTATATGACCCTATACACTATTTCCCGACCCTGCAACACTATATTTCCCACACGTATATCAAAAGCCTCACCCCATAAACATCCATGAGTGAGAGGATCGAAGAATGTCATCAGATAATGAACATACATCAGAGCCACGTGACGCTCCACGGTGAACAAAATAACTTTCCTAAGAACATTGTTCACCAGTTGGATGAACGGGTCACTGGCAGTAATTACCCCTCATCCAGTCCTGGATGAACAGGTCTTCCTGACTCTCTTATTTAAGTTAATCTCCCGATTATCTTGCTGGTCTGCCGTCTAAGACAGTATCTTGAAAATCTTGGAACCTCCACCTATACCACAGCACAGCACACTGCTGTGCTCACAAGACGAACATGGCCAAAGTTTGAATCAGCGAATGTGTAAATACTGATGAATCAACCTCTCTCTCTCTCTCTCTCTCTCTCTCTCTCTCTCTCTCTCTCTCTCTCTCTCTCTCTCTCTCTCTCTCTCTCTCTCAACAGTGAGTGGAGTTCCCCAGGTCTCTTGCTCTGTCTCCTACAATCTCTCTCTCTCTCTCTCTCTCTCTCTCTCTCTCTCTCTCTCTCTCTCTCTCTCTCTCTCTCTCTCTCTCTCCATCAGGTGTGATCGAGCAACGAGAACACAGCGACGCTGGACCTTGCTGTGCCACATTCGGCACAGACCCAGGCCCCACCACGCAGGCTAGACCAAGGCCACAGTCGTGTGCAGGGGAAGGGAGTGTGTGTGTGTGTGTGTGGGGGTAGTACTCTGCTTGCAACGCGCATGACCAGCGCGCATGGGAGACAAACCCGGTCAGAGTAATCTCCGCGTTTAATCTGGCTTTCATTAGTGCAGTTATTGCATCACCTGACCTCAATTCGTGATACAAATTAAATCTACACGAAATATACATTTATCCGACGATCGTACACGAATTATGAAGCACACTTGTATTAACCTGACGACCAGTGAACTATATAAACTTGCTCCTGGTGAAGTGGTCTGCCTCGCCACTTATGAACCACAGGACCCGCGTTCGAACCCCGGCACGGGGAGCCGAGTGATTATACTAATTACAGGGAAAAGTTAATTTATGCTTACAAATCTTAATGGTCCATAATTCTTCGAAGCAAAACAGCATTTTCGCCTTTCTGGACGATCATAATGAGGCTTGGCTGTTGCTTCGACACTAACAATCATTTTCACCCTTGTGTTCTGAAACAGACACTGCTTGACGAGGCAACTGTAATCATTCCTTCCCTTTCCTGACACCTCAAACTGATTTGCTTTCTACTTTACTGGCAACACTTCGGGGCATGGCAGTGGTCTACGGCTGATCTGGCAACACCATCTACCTCTGCAAGCACCTATCTACCCGACAACATTGTATTTGTATCTAGGTATGGCAACACAACGTGTGTAAGATAAACACAACTGTTCAATAATCTGTACTTGATCTCATCAAAACCAATGCCCGTTTTTTTATTTTTCTATTTTACGGTACGACAACTTCACGTCCCACTTGGTATTCCACCTGGCAGCAGGCACACGGGCTGGGGGCTGTCATCGGCCAGTGTTACCGTATAGGTGGGTGCCTGCTTTTACAATGACCTAATGCTATTCTAATCAGAAAACTGACCTGGGCCAAACAACATGACTACATGACAATGTGTTATCATCAGAAACGTACATCGAGTGTAGTACAACGCGGTGTTCGCTGTACATTAAGTATAAAGTAATGTTCGCCACAATCAGAGTCTACATCTATGTATCATTTACACATATACAGCCCATGTACACGCATTACACAACCCCTTGTACGTTTTATGCACAAATGTTGTACATCTATAAAATGTACACCTTAGACGTGTGTACACCAAATTACACTCCAACACATCACTGACACCCACATGTACACACATCACCTACGCAGCCCAGACATGCCCCTTACTATAGTCCTCCCAGATATATTGTACAACTCTCATCAGCTCAGGGGTGTACATTCATCAGTTGTACACCCCCCTCAGCCAGGTGAAGTACACCTCTGATCTGCATCTTCCCCTGGCTGTCTCTCATCATGACACACAATCCATCACCTATTAACCAACCCTGACGAATGGTTTTACAGTCACCCACTTATATCAACGCCTTAATTAGATACAGGTTAATTAAACCCTACAAATTGTCAGGTGACAGTTAGTGACTGGTCTGTGTCGGGGAGAGACCGTCCCGACTGTAGATGATTGAGCAACAGTCATACAGTCTAAGTATCATATATATATATATATATATATATATATATATATATATATATATATATATATATATATATATATATATATATTTCTTTTGTTCTTTCATACTATTCGCTATTTCCCGCATTAGCGAGGTAGCGTTAAGAACAGAGGACTGGGCCTTAGAGGGGACTTCCTCACCTGGCCCCCTTCTCTGTTCCTTCTTATGGAAAATGAAAAAAAAAAAAAAAACAAGAGGGGAGGATTTCCAGCCAACCGCTCCCTCCCCTTTTAGTCGCCTTCTACGACACGCAGGGAATACGTGGGAAGTATTCTTTCTCCCCTATCCCAGGGATAATATATATATATATATATATATATATATATATATATATATATATATATATATATATATATATATATATATATATATATATATATATATATATTCTAGGCTGTATACAGAAAATACTTAAACGTTTTCGTATCTTCATATTCATGGAAATTATAGATACCTCAGCCTTGGTATCAGACTGAAACCACAGATATAGAGAACTCCTCTCCATCCCCGAGAACGTAAGAATGGTCTCTAAAGTTTCTCTTGTTTTCTCAAAATCTGACAACGTAAGTGAGGGGGTTTCTTTTCTGTCTACCTGGGAGCATAACAAAGGTTTCTAGTTGATACCGCCAGAACCACGTCCTCTCCCTTGTGAGGCTGCATGACTGGTTCTTCTTGACCCAGTTATAGAAACCACGCCCCCTCCAGCTGGCCTGGCTCTAGAGACCACGCCCCCTCCAGCTGACCTGCCTCTTCAGACCACGCTCCTTCCAGCTGACCTGGCTCTAGAGACCACGCCCCCTCCAAGCGGACCAGCTATAGAGACCGAGAGACCACACTCACTCCACTGGACAGGGTTCTGGAGACCTAGAGAACACGCCTCCTCCAGCTGATACCAACTCTAGAGACCATGGCACCTCCGGCTGATCTGACTTTAGAAACCGGGTTTTCTCGGCTCTTCACACCACAATTACCTCATAAACAACTCACTACTAACAAACACAGCCTCACAAAACCTCAACACTCATAACTACGTCTTCGCAAACCTCACAAATCAATCTTTACCTACAGGGACAGAACTACTCATTAATCACCACGACTTACAACCTCATACCTCACAGACCTCACCAATCGCCCTTTACTCATATCTAACCAACCTCATTATTCCCCTCGGTACACTAAACAAACACACGAGACACGATGATTAAAGCATACTTCGAGGCAATTATATCGAGTGGATCAATCACTGGACTGATCGTCTGGCTTTTGTGGTGGGCAGCTAATTTGTGATAAACACCCTGAGATTATTAAGGAGATAATATAGAGAAAGTGCTAAATAGGCCACACTTGTGGGTGCTTCGTGTCATATATATATATATATATATATATATATATATATATATATATATATATATATATATATATATATATATATATAGAGAGAGAGATATATATATATATATATATATATATATATATATATATATATATATATATATATATATATATATATATATATATATATATATATATATATAGAGAGAGAGAGAGAGAGAGAGAGAGAGAGAGAGAGAGAGAGAGAGAGAGAGAGACAGACACATAGGGAGAGAGAGAGAAACTACCACTGGAATCATGAGACATCAACACACACACACACACACACACACACACACACACACACACACACACACACACACACACACACACACACACACACACAATGCGCCTGACGCCTGGAAGTCCTGTGGGCTGAATATAGGCCAGACACCTGTGAGCAGCGCCCCCCCAAGGAGGATGAAGGACCCCCTCCTACACGCGACATTCTCCTTCATCCTACATGAGGAATCCTTAAATCCTTCAATATCGACAAATATCAGCACGAAACCAACCCCCCCCCCCCCCTTGAAATATTCTCCCAGACCCCTTGTGTAGCTAGATCTTCAACTTCCCTTCGTGGCATATGACGAAGATTTGAAATGGCCTTCACCTATATTGAGCATCTTGTGAATATATTCCGAATATCATTGTTCTCAGGCTTTCTCATAAATGTCCCACATTCTCACACAGATCACTCACCGGGATCGAACCCGTGTCTTCAGTGCTCCCAGACGCCTTCGTGCATACTCACACCACTGCTCACATGCAGCCTCGCTCCGTCACTGCATGACGACCTACAATCTGAAGAGGACCCATATTTATATATATATATATATATATATATATATATATATATATATATATATATATATATATATATATATATATATATATATATATGTGAGAGAGAGAGAGAGAGAGAGAGAGAGAGAGAGAGAGAGAGAGAGAGAGAGAGAGAGAGAGAGAGAGAGAGAGAGAGAGAGAGCACCAGTCAGCCAAGCAGGTGAGTGGTGGTGGTGGTGGTGGTGGTGGTTGGGTGGGGGTGGGGGGGAGGAGGTTACTCCAGAGGTCAAGGGTGAGGATGTAGGTCAACCACCAGCCTGGGTGGTCAACGGGAACATACGTGTACATGCGTGCATACACACACACACACACACACACACACACACACACACACACACGTATACATATGGGCAACACATGCACATACATATTCATGTATAGCTGGCCAATCGTGCGCGTATTCATGGCCTTGTTGGGCCTTCATATGTTTATGTAGAGGCACAAACGCACGCATGCACACCTAGCACGACTGTACAATGCGCACGACAGGCAAGCATGCAAGCACACACGCACACACAAACACTGCTCTGTGAAGGGGGGTGGGGGGATAATAAACTGCTTGCCAAAGGCGATAGTTAAGAAGCCAACACGTATCACATCCAGACCACAGAACTTGTGGTTCAATCCTCCACACCGTCTGAAGCACAACCCTGAAACGACAGACTCGGACACCCACGGACGCCAAGATATCCGTGGGTAAGATGCCAGCAACAGATCTTCACAGAATTCGAGGCGTCAAGGAGACAGAGGTTCCCTGTACATATATGTATACTGTCACAAGGTCGACGTCAATAGGTTACACTCCTTTGTATATGTATTACGATGAAGTGTGAAGAATCTAGATGGATCTCCTGTTATGACATGGTATACGGAGTGTTGAAACGTATGGCAGTGTGTTTGAACAGCACACATCAGTAATGTTCAAGGTTTCTAGTGGATTAACAGAACAGCCCTTGATGAGGAGGGTGCGACTTTACCACCCTTAGATATAAGGCCTGGGGGGCCTTTGACCTGACCCTTACGGTTCAGGTCACCGACCCAGGCCACCACAGCTTAGGATGGCACCGTCTGGGTCGGGAGACTTCTAACTGTGATTCTCTTCATCATAGTTTTCGAGATGGAACTCAAGCCGACTTCCTGCACGAACCAACGACTCCGTGGAAAGAAAATGGAGTGTCATCGCTGTTTAGGTTCCTTCACGTATCCACCACTGTGCTGGTGAGTAGGCGTTGCCTCAAATCCCACCTCACACTGCTCATCCCTGACCACCTATCATATCCCCTGGTTTATAAAACACCATCCTCATTCCAATGAACCGGTCTTATATAAACACTCCCAAGACCTCCGAACGGAATTACTTAAAAGAGGTGATCACGTCTCCCGTTTTCCTACCGTCCTCTGAGCTGGATAGATCGCGTACAGTCCCTCCTTTCTTTATAGACCACATCCCTCATATCTGACGTCATCTTTGTTATCTTCTCCTGCACCTCCTCCGGGAGAGGGGGTTCGATCAGTTGCAGTATATTTCGACCTTGTGTGTCGAATATGCATCGTGCATATCGTCTGCAATGTAGATCTCGATGTCTCTATACTTTGAAGCTAATTGCGATAAAGATTTAGATACAGATTTCTTCTCTCATGATCTTCCTCACGCGAGTTCACAGTAAGTCCCGTGTACTGCTAACCACAAGGTTCCTCTCCCACGCTCATTCTCACAACTCATTTCTACTAAGACTCTGCTCTATTTTCACCATTTTCCGTTTTCGTCACTTAACCTTTCCGCCATCAGTAAGACCACACTGCTCCATTTTCTTTATGCCTCTTGAAGGCATACTGTACACTCACTGTTAATCTACACTTCATCCACACCATCAGCAAACATATTCAGGCTCGGTCTATGTTTATCCGGCCAGTCGTTTACAAAGATAACAAAACAGAAGCGGCCCCCAACACAAAGACCTGGGGGACTCCACTCGTCGCCTTCATCCAGTCTGGAAGGGCTTCCCCCGTCTCCCCTTGCTCTTCTCATTACGATCTCTAGATGTCGATCCATCTAGAGTAACTGCCTATCTGTGCTGCACGGGGAGGGAAACCTCATCTCTCGTCATGCCACTTCTTGATATTCTGTCATGTTGTCAGTTTTCACAACCTCACCACTTCAGTCTATTCATCCACTCCGTTTCATACCACAAAAATCAATCACCTAGTCTTTTCTAACAAGTTTATTGCTTACCGTGAAGTTATGATCTCTGGATGTTCTATTTCTTTTTACTTTTTTTTGCCACTCTCGAAGAACTGTACACTGTTGACCTCAAGTACTTGATTACGTATGTTAACCTCGCCTGACACCCCACCATGTTGGCGTACCTTATTCCCGACGAACGCCCTAGGTGTAAACACAGAAGTCATCCATGACCCCCAGACAGTCGTTATGGCATTACGCCAGTCATCTGGCACACACTCATCAGTCCATTTAACCTATGAGCCCAGGCACGCACTCATCAAGCCACTCCATCACCAACCCACAACACTGTAATGTCCCCCCACTAGATCACTGGCTTTAAGATCGGCATTCCCCCCTCCCTCTACACTTACCACTTATCATCTGTCGTCTGAACCACGGGACGAAACACCTACACAGTGACCAACCCGGCTCACGTCATCCCTCAACTCACCTGGGAAAAGAAAGAGAGAAAATTCAGCAACGATACATCCAATATAACATGAAACATGATTCTGAAAGTACAATCCATTCTTAGTATTCGCATGAATACTGCACGTAGATAAGATCACATCACGTGTAATACTACTATGTAATTTACTAACATAAAAACAAGAAGTAAATTACATGTATTTCTTTTTTTTCTTACAGAGTCGGTGTCATGTTAAATTAGTGTTAACATTATCAAGGGTTGGCTTTTCTCACAGCCCCCGCTTGACCTTACAACGCTGGGAAATATTACGACCCGAATCGTAAGATGTTTACGACCTGGGTTACGTAACGGACGACCTCTACTGCCCATAGTTAAGTACAGCTGTTCATCACTTACGTTCGAAAATGTGGCAGCGTTACAAGATAGGTTCCAAAGGCCGCTCAGCCTCGGGCTAATGAACAGAGAACCGATGGAACGAATCTCTCTCTCTCTCTCTCTCTCTCTCTCTCTCTCTCTCTCTCTCTCTCTCTCTCTCTCTCTCTCTCTCTCTCTCTCTGTGGTCTGGAGGAGGTCATTATTTGGCCACCCGTTCCGCCGGCTGGCCCGGGACCTTTACCTGGTCCTCTCACACCGGATTTATGGGAGACAAGTTCGCTCACCTGAGCCGAGTATATTACACAAAGGTATGCTGGCCAGATTCGTTCCTCTCCCACTCCCTCACTCCCATTTCTTATGGTTGTATATACTCCAGGCTCTTGTCTTGATGGCATACCGGCCGCCCACGCCTTCCATCCGTGTTGGCGCCCTCACACAGGAGGCGATGGTCGAGTACCTTTGACCGTCCGGTGTGTCTGAGGTGTTCTCAAGCAGACACGAGAGGTTACCTGAAGGTGACTCCGCCGTGTGACCACGGTTCTCCTTCCGTCTAGACACCCCGACCTGAATTACAGTTTCCTGAAGAGAGAGAGAGAGAGAGGCGTCTAACACACACCCACACCTCCCCCCACACCCTAAAGTCCTTGCACTGAAGCTGAATTTAATGTCTATCGACTCTTGCCAGCGATCATAAACACCTGACCGGCACAAGAAAGATATTATCTCATACACTTCGGCATTGACTTTGACTGAGTTCCGAAAGGTCATGGACTGGTCGGATTTCTCATGTTTCCAGCCATCCTTGTCTTCCTTGTGCCCCTTTTTTCCAACCCCCTATTCAGCCACACCCATCCTCTTCCTCTTTCACAAGCGAACGTCCTTCTAGACACCGCGCTGGGGTGATGGGGAGGGAGGGGGGGGAAAAACCGAAACCCTTTGACATGTGGAAACAAAAGTATTTGAAAACAATCAGAAAATGGTTTCATCACTTGAGGGCCAAGAGAAACAAACACTGCAACACATTTCCCCCCCCACTTCCCTCCATGATCAAGGGTCCGGTCCTCAGTGGTGGGTGGGTGGGCATGAAGGTCGTGACCCACCACATGGCCTCACTGTCGTGAAGACTGATACATATATAATACCACCAACCTACAGTGAAGGGGGTCTCGCAAGCTGTTGGCGCCACCTCCTGGACAAGAAACCATTGCATCATACCACTGGTGCTAATGACGTACCACCCAATCGTACCACTGACGTACCACTGAAACATACCACTGGTACAACTGTTGTACACTGATGAACGCACCGTGAGGGGACGATACGAAAATTCCTGCACCTCCCGTGACGATGTGATCATCACACGAAAGTGCACGTGTGACTCTTCGTGAATCATTTTCCCTTGTATCATCGGCAAACACTAGAGCACGCGCATCACTGCAATATACTGCAACGTGAGAACATACCACAACCATACACTCTAGGACAGATATATCGGGAGGTCATATGTTGCTCGTGCCGTGAGGTAAGGGTTGTGACCTCTGACCTCACCAGTCGATCCATACAACCCAGCTCGTTAGCGAGGAACGCTGGGAGTCCTGACCTCCACGATACAGCGAACAATGGCAGGTGTTAGTCGCTACCACACAGAGACGCTGGCGATGTATATCGACCAGTGCTATCGTATGTTCCGCTATCTATGTCCTGCCATCTTGAGGTAACATACCCAATCGCTATCTCAGATGACGAGAATAATTATCATACCGCATCTTAAACCGAGTCTAACTCTTTCAACAGTCATTTAAAACGAATAAAAACAGAATATAAAGTTTTGATGATATCATACCATGTTAATAAGACATCCTCTGCTGTTACTTAGATACAAGGATGATTACAAAAGAAGGGTCAACGGGTCATTATGTTATCTGTACTCACAACACATCATACAATGGACCAGACTCGAACCTGTAACATATTTGCAGAACATTTCGACCCTGTGTATGGTACTGACCTCTGTGGTGAACGTTCCTTTGTCACCTTGACCTCTGACCCCCGTGACCCTCCGACCTCCTAAAACATGTCGAGATGTATATAACTTTGTATATTTCAAATCTTAATTGGATGTGGAACGCACCAGGTCTTCATACGTCATCAACACCGGTATCGAACAGCATCTAACTACACATCATGACCTTGACCCCCTTACCTTCAAAAATTAATGAGATGGTCAAGTTTGCTGATAGCATTTCTGTTGTACGTCTGGTCAGCCTCCGTTGCCCCCAGTAGGGAAGTGCTTAGGTACGCAAACCTTTTAGTGGCACTTCACTTCACGTGACGCTGCAACGCGTGAACCCTGACCCCTGACCCCTGACCCAAGACGTCTAAGTATCGG
Organism: Panulirus ornatus; assembly: GCF_036320965.1. Classification (NCBI taxonomy): domain Eukaryota; kingdom Metazoa; phylum Arthropoda; class Malacostraca; order Decapoda; family Palinuridae; genus Panulirus; species Panulirus ornatus. Next base: position 6,181,077 of record NC_092296.1, read on the forward strand.
TCAACAGCACAAGTCTGGTAAACGTACCATCAACCAAGTCATGGGACAGTTTGCCCACAAGCTGTTGGTGGTATCCTAGTACGCCTGACCAGGTGACCCTTGACCTCTGACCCTCGTTCTCCAAACGTTAACCACAAGATGAACTACCCTTTTTGATATTTACTGTACGAGTCTGCTCCACATCCAGTGATTCTGTCTTGTGACACAGTGTGCTCGGTACGCACACGGGGACCTTGTGACTCTAACCTTTGACCTCTGACCTCGGGAAGTGAATTAATGGCAGGACTCTATACGTGGCATCCGTGGTGCTGACGGGATACGAACGCCATCAAGGACGTGGTTTACAGTCATCTGTCAGCACAATGATGACAGGAGACGGTAATCCTCAGTGGACCATGAGCCAATAGAGAGACAGAGAGACAGGGAGATAGATTTAAGTAGAGAGACAGATAGATAGACTGACAGACAGATAGATAGATAGATAGATAGATAGATAGATAGATAGGTAAATAGAGATAAATGGATGGACAGAGAGATACAGAATCAGGCAGGCAGACTGACAGAAAGACAGATAGATAGAATGAGACATAGACAGACAGAGATAGATAAACAGACAAACAGACATAGATAGATAAACAAACAGATATACACATAGATAGATACACAGTTATAAAGACACAGATAAATAAACAGATCGACAGACAGCATCTACGAGGGCTCACGACGAGAGAGAGAGAGAGAGAGAGAGAGAGAGAGAGAGAGAGAGAGAGAGAGAGAGAGAGAGAGATGTGACTCACAGTGTGTGTGTGTGTGTGTGTGTGTGTGTGTGTGTGTGTGTGTGTGTGTGTGTGTGCTACGGCGGTTCAGACAACCTGGCAGCCAAGACCTTGATAATTAACTTGAGGCTCAGGTGTGGCTATGTGTCGAGGACCCCGGCCGCAGACGTGATATGGCATCTTCTAGTGTGCGACGTCGGCAAGCACCGTGCCACGACATCCTCTCTCAGGGTCACCCACCACGACCACCACCAACTGACGAGACGAGAGACGAGACACGAGAGACGAGAGAGAGAGAGAGAGAGAGAGAGAGAGAGAGAGAGAGAGAGAGAGAGAGAGAGAGAGAGAGAGAGAGAGAGAGAGAGAGAGAGAGAGAGCACAGTGTCATCTCGGTATCTTCTCCTGGGTTGATGGTATACCTCCACCATAGCGTTCCTTCCCCTCTCCTATATGCCTCCCAGTCTAATAACTGGACTACCTCCTCCCCACGTCCATCTGGCGTACGCCTGCATGTGCCCCCGTGCGCACGTGTTCGCACGCGTTGACGATGACCCACATGACCCAGCAGGGCAGGGGCGGGGGGGGGGGGCCTCCTCCTCCTCCTCCTTCCTCAGCAGACACACAGACAAGCACAGGAAGTAGCCACACCGCGTCATCCTGTTATTGACACCCCAAGAGGCGTTACTCACCCTTCCCTGGGTGGATGGAGTGGGGGAAGGACACGACCACCGTTACTCAACGGGTACACACACACACACACACTCCTGACGCAGGGAGGGAAGGAAGGAGGGAGGGAGGGAGTGCGACATCTTCCCTCCATGCAAACATTCCAGTCTGGAGGGGAGTGTTGATGGGTGGGAGGGAGACGACTGGAGCCCACCCTGGCAGTGTTGATGGGTCAGTCTGGGCTGACCCTGTGGCTGGGTGTTGACGCCCCTGACGACGACGACATGGATCAATGTACGTGGAGGAGGAGAGAACGCAGGAGGAAGCCATGGTTTGGGGGGAGACGTAGCGGGCTGTCATGGAAGAGTGGATATGGATCAGCGTCTGTGCGTGTGTGTGTGTGTGTGGGAGGGACTGGACCAGGAAGCACCCGTGGCAAGGACGAGGACACGAATGAGAGAGTTTGGTGAGAGAGGCGGACGTCTGGTGTGGGCAGGAGACAGGGGTCACCAGTGCTTGCTGGACACACACCCTCCTCCCTTCCCACCTTGTCTTAAGATGCCACGGTAGTTGGCCCACCTCCAACATACGCGTGTCTGCTACACCCACACGCCACGTCCTCCACGTCAACAAAGCTAACACAGCGACGCCCCTTCATACATTTTCGATTTTTTTTCTCTCCATTCACTCGTTGGTGAATGGGGTTAGAGAGCTGGCTGGGATATGCAAGAAGACATTCTCCTCCCAGCCTGGCCGTAGGAGCACCTAGCCACAAACAGGAGGTAAACAAGAGCACCTTCTGCGAGGGGAAGCACCTACCACCTCCTGCAGGAGACTGCAGCTTCGGCTGTCATCACACCAGTGCCCTTCCCGTGTCACTCCTCGCTGCGGGAGGCGTGAGCAAGCCAGTCGTGGGGCATTCTGAGCCGTCAGGAGGGAGGGCTGCCTCACGTCAGCACCCTCCTGCAGGAGCTGATAGCCAATTGATGCATTCAAACCCGAGTGATCGATAGATGGTGTTAGCTGACATGTTCTCACGAGGCGTGGGTTGTGAGGGCCAGTTGTGAGGCACTGTCGCTCCTCATGAAGACATCCAGCTCATATGATGACTGGAGTATATAGCTGATGCTACTCCACACACACACACACACACACACACACACACACACACACACACACACACTAAAAGTGTAATGAAGAACCATAATCTAGCCTGTCACTGCTCCATAAGCAACAAGGAACAGTAAACCAGCCCTGCCAATGCTCCACAAGTAACAAGGAGCAGTAAACCAGCCCTGCCAATGCTCCACAAGTAACAAGGAGCAGTAAACCAGCCCTGCCAATGCTCCACAAGTAACAAGGAGCAGTAAACCAGCCCTGCCAATGCTCCACAAGTAACAAGGAACAGTAAACCAGCCCTGCCAATGCTCCACAAGTAACAAGGAACAGTAAACCAGCCCTGCCAATGCTCCACAAGTAACAAGGAACAGTAAACCAGCCCTGCCAATGCTCCACAAGTAACAAGGAGCTGTAAACCAGCCCTGCCAATGCTCCACAAGTAACAAGGAACAGTAAACCAGCCCTGCCAATGCTCCACAAGTAACAAGGAGCTGTAAACCAGCCCTGCTAATGCTCCACAAGTAACAAGGAATAGTAAACCAGCCCAGCCAATGCTCCACAAGTAAAAAGGAGAAGTGAACAAGCCCAGCCAATGCTCCATAAGTAACAAGGAACAGTAAACCAGCCCTGCCAATGCCCCACAAGTAACGAGGAGCAGTGAATCAGGTTCGCCTTTCCCTCTCAGGTCAACAGGTAAAAGGCCTTTTATACAGACAGTAGTAATGAGCAGTGGCGGGTTGAGGGGCTGGGTGAAGCTGGTCCAGTTCCTGGTGCAACCAGAGGCTGGTAGAGATGGCGAGAGCTGCTGGCTGCTACCAGGGAGGGGCTGGTAGAGTTAGGGGGGAGGGAGAGCAGGAATGCGCAACACCAGGGTGTGGTGGGGTTACGTAAAGGTAGATACAACCCATTAATTTTTCCTCCGGTAAATAAGAATCCTTCATATCTCCTTGAGAGGTCAAAGGTCAACGTCAATTCCTCCCTCCCCCCATCACCAAGCGATGGTGACTCCGTGCACCCATGTACAGGAACCTAGTGAATCCATGTATTCATGTACAGGAACCTATTGAATCCATGCATCCATGTACAGGAACCTAGTGAATCTATGCATCCATGTACAGGAACCTAGTGAATCCATGCATCCATGTACAGGAACCTAGTGAATCCATGCATCCATGTACAGGAACCTAGTGAATCCATGCATCCATGTACAGGAACCTAGTGAATCCATGCATCCATGTACAGGAACCTAGTGAATCCATGCACCCATGTACAGGAACCTAGTGAATCCATGCACCCATGTACAGGAACCTAGTGAATCCATGCACCCATGTACAGGAACCTAGTGAATCTATGCATCCATGTACAGGAACCTAGTGAATCCATGCATCCATGTACAGGAACCTAGTGAATCCATGCATCCATGTACAGGAACCTAGTGAATCCATGCATCCATGTACAGGAACCTAGTGAATCCATGCATCCATGTACAGGAACCTAGTGAATCCATGCACCCATGTACAGGAACCTAGTGATTCCTCAGGGCTTTAAATCACGAGCTGTGCGAGTGTGTTCCTTCAAGTGTTGGACCCTGGAAGTACTGGCTGTGCCCGGGTCTGTGTGTGTGTGTGTGTGTGTGTGTGTGTGTGTGTGTGTGTGTGTACGGGAGGGAGGGAGGAGGTAAGTGAGTGGTAGATCTTCTCGCCTGAGGCCATAAGGGCTAACCAATGGGCCCCGGGCTATTGAGTTTCGACCACTAGTGGTGGCGGTGGTGCTGCTTCCTCTTGCCTCGGTCCCTCACTACCATGACATCGGCGAAAATTCATTTTCGCTTGAGTGTGATCTTGAGCGTGACCAACAACACCACAACTCACCCTTCTTCATCAGTTATGAGTTCGATGTTACCTAACTCTCGATCGCTTGTCTCATTTATAGATGTATTGTGATCCACAACTACGTGGAACGATGGGCGAGACGATTCACATGTCTTGCTTGACGAGTGACAGATGGGGTCCAGCAAGGACGACTGTTGGGTCCAATCTGGTTTGCTTGTTGCTGCTTCTTCCCATACGCCAACCGACTCACTAAAAGAATTCGAACCCTCTACGTCCCGTTCGAACTCTCTAGAGTGTAGTACGAACCCTGTCCATCCGGTTCATATAGCCATTGTGTTTCGTTATGATGGAAACGTGTTATGATTGACGACGCCACAGGAGACTTGAGGAGACTTTTACTTGTCTCATATGAGCGGATTTTGAGGTCAAAAGTTAGTGTAACATTTGACTCTGGTAAATGGTCATAACCAGCTTCTTACTTCGAGGGGCAATCATTTCGAGCACGTATGTGAAAAACAGAACGACCTCTTTCAGCATCCAGGGAAGTATTTGGGTCATGTCCTCTGTATTAAAGAGCCGGATGTTGTTTGAGTACAGTCACAGACTTTATCACCGAGACTCAGATTATGATAAACCACAAGTAAGTCTTATATGTCAGGGTTGTGGCAGAGGGACATGACAGAATCGTGGATGTGTGTCTCGGGTCCTTCACAATGACGACCCAACACAATGGACTGTGTAGAGAAAGCATCAGCGAATCCTCTTGCTGGAGACGATGACATGCCTTATTTACCGTCCACTCTTCCATGTGAATCGAGACATTCCAGAGATCTTATTTTCAAGAGAAAGAGGTTCCTGTCTTAAATACGGCCAGATGCCTGTCATCACTACAATCACCTGACATGTTCTCTGTGGCATCAACTCATGACGATATAAACTGATTTCTCTCTCCCAGCTCCTCTCGAAACATCAACATTTCTGGTGACGAAATACAACGACTCATCTTAAGGTTTTCTGCTTCAGATGTTCACCACCTGTGCCCTGTACTACCACCACAGAAGACCGAAGCCCGTGACGGGAGGGTAAGAAATTGAGTTCTAAACGAAGTGCTGACTCAAACAGACCGACAGATCCACGTCCAGTCCCTCAGCTGGTGGGCTGTTTCCATCTGCTCTTCCTCCAGCTCCTGGGTACAGCCGTGGCTAAGGACACTCTCTTCCCTCATCATCCTCATCCATGGTGAGGCTTTCCTCTCTCTCTCTCTCTCTCTCTCTCTCTCTCTCTCTCTCTCTCTCTCTCTCTCTCTCTCTCTCTCTCTCTCTCTCTCTCCGTGCCTCTCGTCGTCTGGCCATCGCAGTCGCTGGCTCTCATACTCAGCTGCCCGTGTATAGTCAACGCTTCCATTTCGTCTTGCGTTATTGTTCGCGATCTTAACATTTCCATCTCCCTGATCACGACGGTACGGCCCTTGGGTATGGCGACCAGGGCCTCTGGTCTAACCCTTAGGGCTATTACACCCCTAAAGGTCGTAACGTGGGGGTCCTTAAGGGTCGTACCCTTAGGGTAGTAAGGTCGCGTTCAAAGGCCTTAAAAGTCGGGGTCCGGGCCGGCACCGTGGGACTGGAAAGGGATCGCTTAAAGAGACTGGCTGAGCGTTCAGGGTCAGGCAAGTAACACTGTGGGTGTAGTCTGGCACAAGAGCAGCTTCGGGAGGCGCGGGTCATGGTTTAAAAGCCTGCGAGCCGATGGAACAATACCTAATGCCTTACGAGATGACGATTGGAAAGGTGTGAACGCTGGCTTGAGGGAGGTTATGAAGGTCGGTACCTGACTGCTCCCCCCTACCACCTCTTTGTTCCTCCTGGAAACATGGGTCGCTGGTGGCGTGTCTGCCTTACCGAGCTCTCACCCCTAAATGATACCCTCCCATGTGCCATTCATCCGCTCGACCCGTATTATGTTTCTGGCGAACGAAACTGCTGGAGAACAATTGCAGCTCATGTGAAATTGATTGAAACGGGTGGAATTCTACACGGGCATCAAGTTACAGTACCATATATGTGAACTCAAAGCCCTACAAAGGCTTCATATAAAAAAGAAAATGTTCTTGTAATTTATCTGCAACATGAAACTTCACAGCTTCAAGTTCGGAGTTTCCTGAACATGTAAACATACATTCCTCCAGAATGAAACTAAGGCAATGGTAGGTTACATACTCGGCCTGGGGGCATGATGGAGCCAGAGGAGGAGGTGGGGCATGATGGAGCCACAGGAGGAGGTGGGGCATGATGGAGCCACAGGAGGAGGAGGGGCATGATGGAGCCACAGGAGGAGGAGGGGCATGATGGAGCCACAGGAGGAGGAGGGGCATGATGGAGCCACAGGAGGAGGTGGGGCATGATGGAGCCACAGGAGGAGGAGGGGCATGATGGAGCCAGAGGAGGAAGTGGGGCATGATGGAGCCACAGGAGGAGGAGGGGCATGATGGAGCCACAGGAGGAAGTGGGGCATGATGGAGGCAGAGGAGGAGGAGGGGCATGATGGAGCCACAGGAGGAGGAGGGGCATGATGGAGCCACAGGAGGAGGAGGGGCATGATGGAGCCACGGGAGGAGGAGGGGCATGATGGAGCCACAGGAGGAGGTGGGGTATGATGGAGGCAGAGGAGGAGGAGGGGCATGATGGAGCCAGAAGAGGAGGTGGGACATGATGGAGCCACGGGAGGAGGAGGGGCATGATGGAGCCACAGGAGGAGGTGGGGCATGATGGAGGCAGAGGAGGAGGAGGGGAATGATGGAGCCACAGGAGGAGGAGGGGCATGATGGAGCCACAGGAGGAGGTGGGGTGCTCGGTCTCCAGGTCTGACTCCGTCTAGTTTTCCCTAGTGTCTCCTGCAGTTGCCGACGGCGGCGGTGCCCTAGAGCGACAGGGACCAACTCACTACAGTGCCACAGGCCGTCCTCGTAGAGTGACGGTGGTCTCAACATAAAAGAGAGAGAGAGAGAGAGAGAGAGAGAGAGAGAGAGAGAGAGAGAGAGAGAGAGAGAGAGAGAGAGAGAGAGAGAGAGAGAGAGAGAGAGAGAGAGAGAGAGAGAGAGAGAGTCCTGGAGGTCCTGGGATGGTGGGAGGCTCTTGTCTCCAAGGGCTTCTCACTCCCTCCGCCCCTCACCACAGGGACCTGTGACCTGTGACCCGGGCTTGCATACATCATCCCGAACCAGCCCCCCAAACCTGACCTTTCCAATATAGGGCCGCCCATGACGCTACCGACGCCATGTTAGTAGGAGTGCGCCAGGTGCTGACCAGGCGCAAAACTGCGCCTCTCCGAGATGCGCACGTGGTTTACATATACTTAAACCACACACACACACACACACAGACACACACACACGAGAGATGAGACATCAGGAAGCCTACCCCGTCCCGTCGTACAGACGCGTAATTACGACCACGTATTCACACATACACGTGAGTCGCTCGAAACCTCACGACAGACAGATGACGGCGGGTATACACACCACCCAACCCCACCTCACCCCACCTCACCTACCGGCCACTTTCGCTGGTCCAGCACCACAACATTAACCCAGAACGCACGGACGGACGGACGGACGGACGGACGGAGCCGCTAACAGTGCGGAAAATCCCCGTCAAGCGTCGGGAATAAAGTACGACGGGAGCCGCGGTCACTGGCGTCCGTCCTGCCCCGCTGGTCGTCACACACGTCACGCGTCACCTGGTAACTGTGACGGGTCGTCGGTCACTTGTGTGAGACGGTACGACCCTAGGAGCGCGACAGGAGGTACCCGTGGGTACGACGGTGCGACCCACGACGGTACGACCCTTGGGGCACGACAGGAGGCACCCGTGGGTGCGACGGTGCGACCCTTGGAGCACGACAGGAGGCACCCGTGGGTACGACGGTGCGACCCACGACGGTGCGACCCTTGGGGCACGACAGGAGGCACCCGTGGGTAGGACGGTGCGACCCACGACGGTACGACCCTTGGGGCACGACAGGAGGCACCTGTGGGTACGACCCTTGGGGCACGACGTCACGGTGCCTGAACACGAAGAAATGACCCTCGCTTATGATCGCCTGACCTTTGACCTGACCCAAGGGTCGTACATTTGTGCTGATAAGGTCAACACGGGAGGTATTTACCCCCATTGTGGTGTCGCAAAAACCACAGGTCTATACCAAGTATTACACAACCCAGGTGGAACAAAATATCACCTTTTTAATTAATGGCATTTGTAAATGTCAAAATATTAAGTGCCGTGACTAACGTCTGGCCATTTTGCGAACTAAATTGCTAAAATTATTAGAATACCTGTCAGCGACGGAGGGGTAGTGGCAATGGTGATGTGGTAGTGGTGGTAGTGGTGACAGTGGTAATGGTGGTAGCAGTGGACGGTGGTGGTGGTACCTGGTGGTTGTGGTGGTGGTGGTGGGCGGTACTGACGGTAAAGGGTACAGGTAAGGTGGTTCCGATGGTATGTTTGTGGCGTGTGGTAGGGTGTGTGGTGAGGCCTACCACCACGCCCCAGTGAGCAAGAACCATCCCCCCCCCCCCCCTTTGGAGAGGTCAGTGGCCCCCCGACCTCGCTCCTGCTAGCTGTCTGTCAGGCAGGCTTCAGTGCAGGGCGTGGCGACACACGCCCATCACACAGCACACGCCCGAGCCACACAGGACACGGCCACCACACAACACACACGCGGCCACCGCATACAACACACACCCCCGCTACACAACACATACCCGCGCCACGCAACGTCTAGGCTCGAGAAACCTACTAAAAATATTTCACAATGAATGACAGACTCTTGTGGATAATGGTACGCGTACTCATGAGCACGACAGAACGACCTCTGGGAACGACAGGACGACCCTTGAACACGACTGTAAGAACGAGGGAATGACCCTATAAGCACGGCAGTACGGACCCCGAGGAGGACTGGTCGATCACTTCGGCACGACGCGTCGGCTGGCCCCCTGACCATACCCTTCGGGAGTAACTTCAAAGTGCAGGTTGTCACATCCAGGAGTTGGTCGGGGTGTCGTGCTATACAGAGGCTGGATCGTCGTCCACAAGAAATGAAATCGTACACACAACGTCTGAAGAAGTGCGATGTTGTCATCTGGTCCGAGAAGGGAAATTCGCCCCGAAGGCCCTTCGCTCACCCCTGTGTTTCCTCAGGGGGAAGGAAAAAGCTGAAGTGAAATGTGAGAAGCACCGTAGCGTATCGAGGCGGTCTGGTCCGTGAACTGCATTAAAGGAAATTTCATGATGACGAGGGAGATACGAGTGATGGGGGCAGCTATTCCTCACTCGAGCCATCGGCGCGATGGGGTTGCAACGCTCGAACCCTGAGGACGAGAAGGCCTTTGAACTGTCGCGCCAGAAGTCCTCAAAAGAGAGTTCCCAGACTCTCCTTCACTCACTGTGTTCAAGATCTCCCCCGTCCAAAAACTGCCGTTGAGAAAATGAGTTCCAGACGATAATTACTGGCTCATTTGCCAATCAAACGACACCAAAAAAAAAAAAAAACCCGGTAAACGAAAACTTGTATTTCCAGTCGAGTGTTGATACTGGGGTTCTCTTTTCAAGTAGAAGCTCAATCATAAATAATGGCAAATGCAATCCATCTGTCAACTTACAACAGAAAACCAGTTCTCCTCGTAACTCAGCCGACCGGTTGCAGGCATCATGACACGAGAAAACTGGCTCAAAATGGATCAACGAACCGGCCTGTAAGATTAACGACAATGGGAAAACTGGCCTAAAAGATATTTATGAAACCCATAGTGTTGTGGGTGAAGGGGAGGGAGGAAGGGGGGGCGGCTTGAGGAACAAATGACCGCCCGGGCGGTTCACGCTCGAACGATGGTTCGAACCCTACAGGTACCGGGGGATGAAGGCTTAAAAGGCCCCCCCCACAAAGGATGAGACAAAAAAAAGAAGAAAAAAGAAACTGTATCGACGAGAAGGGCGAGAGATTCTGAGAGAGAGAGAGAGAGAGAGAGAGAGAGAGAGAGAGAGAGAGAGAGAGAGAGAGAGAGAGAGAGAGAGAGAGAGAGAGAGAGAGAGAGAGGACTGCTAGGGTGGGGTCGTCAGTTAAGGGGAACCGGACGTGAACGTGGATAGAAGGGGACCCTCCCACCCCACGACCACCACCAACCACCACCTCCTCCTCCACCTCCCCATTTACTAACAGCCGTGTAACCTAACCACCCCAGCAAGGATGGTCTCCCCGCTGGGGTGGGGTGTGTGTGTGTGTGTGGGGGAGGTGCGGTGCGCAAGTGGTGGGTGAAATGGGGAGAGTAAAGTAACGTTGCTTAACGTTAAGTAATGGCCGTTGAGAACCTCATTCTTCAGAGTTAATTCCCACACAAAAAAAAATTGTACGTCTTACCTGAGCTGGCCCCACCCTCCGTGTGGGATGGAGGGTGGAACTGACACACACACACACACACACACGCACACACACACACACACACACACACACACACACACACACACATAATTTATAACCGTACGAAAATTACATTAGTAACAAACCATAACCCAAAACCATCCAAAGGTAATGTAATTCAGCCACAGGCATTTCCATCATGTCTTGTGCTATTCGTACTGTTCTTCGAATCTAAATTCCTATCCAGCTTTTATATATACTTTGGCATCCAAAGTGTTTATGAGGATAATAATATTCCTAGACGTATATATAGACACATTTCATTCCTACTGCGTTACAGTATGTAGCTGTCCTCCTGCCATGGCAGAGAGACAGTGCTCAGGGACTGTACTGGCAGCTCTGTATGGTTAATACATTTCCCTCGGAGAATTTCACCTGGTCCGCACCTCCTGCTCCCTACACACACACACACACACACACACACACACACGCACGCGCGCGTTGCTCAACGTCACATATTTCTCAGTACCTTGCCTTCACCGAGCCCAATATATACGTGTATTTTCACCGCCTCTTGGTCTTGTGAACTGGTAATGCATTTCAGAGCCGAGAATAACTCTGACGTCACCCGGAGGGTGGGAGGTGATGATGATGTCATGGCTGGGCTCGGGCATCAGCTGGCCAGTGTGACATCATCATGCACACGGCTCCTCTCCTCTTGGCCAGGCAAGGTCAACGACGGACCCCGGCGGGTCACTGTCCTTACACGGGTACGTCACAGCGACGGTACCGGACGTGATCACACACACACACACACACACACACACACACACACACACACACACACACACACACACACACGTAAAATAAACACATAACACAAAAAACAACTTACACACATACGTACGTACATCTATATACGTATGAAGTTACATCCCAAACCACATACAACAACACACACACACACACACACACACACACACACACACACACACACAAGACAGTGGCACTCACGAGGGGGGGGGGGAGGGGGTGATATTTTGTCCCATCAGCGTAGCCACAGGAGGCTGTGAGTTGGGCAATAAAGGCGACGACACCGTCACCTGACACGTCCCCCACGCCCATCTGGCCTCCCCCAGGAGGCCATCCCTCACACACACCCACAATGCACCGTGATCCCAGGCTTAATATGGCCCGGGGTCAGAGGTCACGGAGGCAGCCACTAATTCTGGGTCGTCTTCTGTCTGACGTGTGGCTATGTGATGGAAGAGCAGTGGTGATGGTAGGTGTGTGGTGAGGCAGTGGTAGGAGAGCAGTGTGGTGGTAGGTGAGTGGTGGGGCAGTGGTAGGAGAGCAGTGTGGTGGTAGGTGAGTAGTGAGGCAGTGGTAGGAGAGCAATGTGGTGGTAGGTGAGTAGTGAGGTAGTGGTAGGAGAGCAGTGTGGTGGTAGGTGAGTGGTGGGGCAGTGGTAGGAGAGCAGTGTGGTGGTAGGTGAGTAGTGAGGCAGTGGTAGGAGAGCAATGTGGTGGTAGGTGAGTAGTGAGGTAGTGGTAGGAGAGCAGTGTGGTGGTAGGTGAGTGGTGAGGCAGTGGTAGGAGAGGACTGTGGTGGTAGGTGAGTGGTGAGGTAGTGGTAGGAGAGCAGTGTGGTGGTAGATGAGTGGTGAGGTAGTGGTAGGAGAGCAGTGTGGTGGTAGGTGAGCAGTGACGTACTGGTGGAATTAGGAAATAATGGACCTTAAAACGCAGGTTTTGCGGTTCGTCCCCGTCCCTCCCCATATAGCATATATGAAAGGAATCATTATCTTTCACGACACAGCAGACGATCGTTCGGTTATCTATCTCACGGGCGATAAACTCACAGTGTACTTAGCCAACGGAGAAAACAATATACCTTGCAACATTTCCTTACTGTAGGAAAGTCGCCGACCAAAATCACTCAAATTCCAGGTTTCGCAATAAGTGGGACTCTACACCCAAGAGTGTAAGGTCGGGCAGTTTCACCAGAGACTCTGTGTACAGGGAAGGTATTGGTTACAAGGTGGGGCGGGGGCAGGGAAATGGGGGGTCGCCGACCCCCTGTCATGGCCAATGTCCTGCAATGAAATGCTGTTTTTTTTTTTGGTTGTTTTTGTCTTCATCAAAAGGGTCGTTGGCCTGTCTACCGGTGTTCTCTACACACACACACACACACACACACACACACACACACACACACACACACACACACACACACACACACGCGGGCCCGTCCTACTGTCTCGGACCACATCTTCACTATGAGGCCTAATGGGTCTTCAGCCCCTGGTGATCGGCAGTCAATCCAGCCAGGATTATCCCTACACAAAGACCATCACGTTATAAACCTTCCCCCTACTTGCCTCACGCCTTCGTACACAAGAAACAAAGCTGGAAATCCAGAATGTCACTTCAGGAGTAGTGAAGTGAGTAGTGAGTAGTGAAGATGTAGTGATAGAGGCTCACTACTCTCCCTCATCGTCTCCTGGGGTCATCTATAAGCGTCTCTCGAGGCGGGACACTACAAACACGATGTATTGATCACATCACACAACCAGATACAATCCTAATCAAGTAATTCCATGTTTATTTACATTTTTCCATGTTTATTTACATTTTCCATGAGGTTCTTTCGCAACGGTTGGCTAATCAAATCAATCACGTGTTTTGTGGTGAATTCAGATGACTCATATGACGTTACTGTGAGACAGATCCACGTATGATTAAACTGCTGAACAACTTTCTAACGACCAGGCCCGATGACGTAAACATGACTGGCCGTTCCCACGTGACCACGGACGAGGCAGTTAGTAAATACGTATCAGCATGACCAGTCCTTGCCTCCCTCTTGATGAGGTCAAAGTTCGAAGACCCCTCAGCCAATACAGAAACACCACAACGCCGCAGACACCATACAGTAGTTCGGTCCTTTCCATTCAGCCAATCAGAGACCTGGCGACCGTACAACCATTTACCAGCCGTTACATCGACATTACACTGTTATTCTTTCTTTTCATCCTTAATGAATAAGGTGAGGTTTAAAAGATAAATCTGTGAGGATAACCAAATGGAGCAGGTCTTATGGGGTCACCTTGAGGGACACCGGAATATGAAGTCAGTACATTGACCTCTCTACATCCTTCTTACACGCAGTTTCAACAGCTCGCGTTCCCTTTTACACCCAGCCCGAGGGTCGAGACTGGTGGTGAGCAGAGCGGGCATACTGTGGTCCAGTCTATCTTAAAATGGTTTTCCATTTCCCCAGTTCAGGCCCTCTTCTGACCCTTGAAGGGTCAGGAGCTCACTGATTCCGATTTCTGCCATGAACTCTGCGATTATAAAACGAACCACTAGTCCGCAAGACACTGTGAGGGGGACGTATGCACCCGTCTCCCAATATTGTCAATTGTCAAAGCGAAATGCAGCGCTCTGCTGGCGAAACACCCAGCGAACCACGTAGTCAGCGCTCTTCCATGAGCCCCCTTTTGCAAATCTGGGATCGTATCTCATGACACAAGAAGAGAAAAAAGATCACGAGTCTTCTTGATTGACTTGATTATAAACCCCAGAGAGCTGCGGCTAAATTCATGGGCCGAAAGTGATGGTCTGAGAGCCCCAGATGAGTGGGGGAAGACCTCTCGCTGGGTACATATGCTCAGTTAGTAGCGGACGTGGTTTCTGACCCCCACAGCAGGTGCCAGGTCGGGCCAACCAGGACTGAGTCATATGTCACCCAGGGTATATATTTCCATGACCACACACACACACACACACACACACACACACACACACACATATATGCGCTACCTCGCTAACGCGGGAGACAGAGACAAAGCAAAATAAAAGATAAAAATATATATAATCATAAGCTGTACCAGATTAAAAATTTTAATACCTTAATCTAGTACAAACTTGTCATTGTGAGACAAAGGCTGAAGTCGATCACGAGTATGCAAATGAGGTGGCGTCATTCCGAATAGTTGAAACACTGAACACGACGGTACGACCTTTGAGCACGACATTACGACCCTTGAACACGACGGTGTACGACCCTTGAGCACGATGGTATACGGCCATTGAGCACGACGGTATATGACCCTTGAACACGACGGTATACGACCCTTGAACACGACGGTATACGAACCTTGAGCACGACGTTACGACCCTTGAGCACGACGGCACGACCTTGAGCACGACGATACGAACCTTGAGCACGACGATACGACCCTTGAGCACAACGGTACGACCCTTGAGCACGACGGTACAAACCTTGAGCACGACGGCACGACCCTTGAACACGACGTTACGACCTTTCAGCACGACGATACGACCCTTCAGCTCGACAGTATACGAACCTTGAACACGACGACGTAACCCTTAAGAGTCCTAGCGTCCACTAAAGGGTCATACCATCGTGTTCAAGGGTTGTACCGTCGTGCTCAAGGGTCGTACCGTCGTGCTTAAGGGTCGTACCGTCGTGTTGCTGGTTGACATCCTGTGGGATAACATTACGAGTCGTCCCCGTCACTTCCAGCAGAGTCTACATGGTCTACAATACCTTGGTCGGGGATGTAGAAAGCGACCCTACGAACACCTCTACAGCAACACTGTCTTCCTTTCGAATCTCATCTTTTTTTCCTCAGGCATTTCATTTCTGTCTTTCTTCATCCGTCGCCGACAGTGACTCCTAATTTACAGTGACTTGATTTACAGTGACATCCCCTTTGTAGCGATCTTCCAACATAATATCAATATCAAACTGTCGTCATTTGCAGTGACTGCCAACGTGCAGTGCCTCTCATCTAGTGATTCCCTGTTCACTGAGGTTTTCCAACGAGCAGTGCCTCTCATTTAATGATTCCCTGTTCACTGAGGTTTTCCAACGTGCAGTGCCTCTCATTTAATCATTCCCTGTTCACTGAGGTTTTCCAATATTCAATGCTGCCCAGTTTACTGTGATTATCCAATTTACAGTGACTTCCAACAATGATTTTTGTTTTTACTGAAGCTTACACTGCAGTCCTATAATTGATCTTCCTTCTTATCTTTACGACCTCAGCAATTAATCGCAATGATCCCTCATATCTATCGTTCACACGACCACTACAACACACACAGAAGCTGCTCACACCAGGTTAATCATGTCTGCTGTGAGTAAGCTCTTAATGAAGGAGATGGATATGAGATCATTGTGAGCAGATCTTGATACGTGAGTAAGGCAACGCGTGAGTCACCCCGTTGAGTCTGTGAATAAATTCTTGATGAAGTAGAAATAAGATAATTGTGAGTAGGTTTTGATATGTGAGTGAGGCAATGCGTGAGTAACCCCGTTGAGTCTGTGAGTAAATTCTTGACGAAGTAGAAATTAGATAATTGTGAGTAGATTCTGATATGTGAGTGAGGCAACGCGTGAGTAACCCCGTTGAGTCTGTGAGTAAATTCTTGACGAAGTAGAAATAACATAATTGTGAGCAGATTCTGATATGTGAGTGAGGCAACGTGTGAGTAAACCCTGTGAGTCTGGCTTTGTGAATGACACAAGTCATTTCATGACCGCCTGACCCGTACGTAAGGTCTGCTACATCCGGGTCACGGTGGGCGTTGGCCTCCACCTCCTTGTATAAGTCCAGGTTGCACGCAAGCACAAGCAACTGGTGGTGGGGGGGGAGGAGCACACACGCCCTCCTGCATTTCCCAACCTCCCCCTCGCCTTCCCGCGCTACACGCCTCATCAACGCTCAACAAACAGTAAAAAAAACGACCCAGCGAAGCCTTAAAAACCCGGGCTGGTTCACCTGAAGTGTCTCCATATATAGTGAGCAAACAGCTGGACGATGATATACTGTGTGCACTGATGATCAGTCCCTTGGCTGTACGAGTCTACTTATCTCTCTCGAAACATTCTCCGTCTCTCTCAGTGTCTCTCTTCCTCCCTACCCGGTTATCATGGTTGTCTACGGAGATAATCCAGTCCCGGAATCGAACCCTGGCATCGAGGGAATGAGACGCGACTTGCGGATCATCTCCTCCACACAAGTCCGGGAGGAGGCGTGTGTCATTCACCTCTGGTCATGTTACTCAACGCTGATGTTAGTAATGTAAGCTTACTGCACCCTGAGGGCGCAGGAAGATACGTTAGGGCTGTTTAGGGCTACTGTCACAACCAAGGACAGATCCCCCCTCTCTCTTTCTCCGCAAAATGGGTTCGTAATAGATTAGTAATGGTAATGAGCTAGGGAAAGGATAGGATATGGGTGAGTAAATAGGCAAGGAATGGGCTATTTAGCGACTAGTAGTGAGCTAGTAACAAGCTGGTATGGGGATAGTATGACTAGCATTCGTCTAGAATGGAATAGTAATAAGTTAACAATGGGACAGCATTAAGCTAGTATTGGACTAAGAACAGGCTAGCAATGGGCTAGTAGTGACAGACAAGTAATGGGCGAGTGACATGCTAGTGATGGGCTAATCAAAGGTAAGGAAGAGGCCGATGATGGGCTGAGTCATACGCTAGTAATGGGCTAGTACGATGGTCACGCGAACTCCCATGTCTGGTATGGTCACTAGATCCTATTAGGGAAAATGATTCAAAAAAAAAGAAAGAAAACGAAGCACAGGACAAGGAATAGATTTCTCTTTGACGAACCAGCTGGCAAGTGCCCCTGGGTAAGGGAGGGTGGGTGGTGGAGGGATGGGGAAAGGGGAAGGGAGGCGTTCCAGTGATGGGGTGCCAGTATGGACCAGTGTGGAGGGGGGTGTACCAGTGATGGGGTGCCAGTATGGACCAGTGTGGAGGGGGGTGTACCAGTGATGGGGTGCCAGTATGGACCAGTGTGGTGGGTGAGGGAGGGGGGAGCACACAACACCACCCCGTCCCCCCCAGGCACAGGGTCATGAAGGCAGCAAGGTAGCTTGTAATATATAAACCGGTCCACCACCTTCCAGCACCACACACCCCTCATGCAAATTCGAACTCCCTCCCTCCCTTCCCCTCCAGCTCGACACATGGCCGTGGCACTGTGCCAGAGGAGGAAGCCTGGACAGCAGCAGAGAGTGCCAAGCTTAACACCTCAGACTCGTAATAAGGTCGTCCTGCGCTATCAAAGAACCTGAATATCGTCTTTACTACCACCAAAAGCCTTCGTCTTTCCCCTCAACATGTGAGGAACACAGACACACACACACACAGACACACACACACACAAACACACACACACATACATACATCAAGAATTTCTCTACAACTTAACATCAAAAGTATTTAGAATTCTACACTTCTTAACTATGTATACTACCCAGGTATATACACACACACACACACACACACACACACACACACACAGGGCATATCAAGTGTGGCCAGTCAGTCTCCACCTGTTATAAGAGTGTGCCACACTGCAGTGTTCGACTGCATTGTGCTCCACCTCAAGACTTCGTTCTGTATACCGCGTGACACTTCATCCTGTAGACGCCACGCGCCATCATCCTGACACGTGGCAAGCAAAATATATGCTCGTCTAGGATCAGGTTAGAAGAATGTAATGCCGTTCTGAATACCCCACTATAGATCTCAATACTCTAGTACAGATCTGAACCCTCCGGTACAGATCTGAACCTTCCGGTACAGATCTGAACCTTCCAGTACAGATCTGAACCCTCCGGTACAGATCTGAACCCTCCGGTACAGATCTGAACCCTCCGGTACAGATCTGGACCCTCCAACACAGATCTGGACTCTCCAACACAGATGTGAGTCCTCTAGTACAGATCTGAACCCTCCAACACAGATCTGGACCCTCCAACACAGATGTGAGTCCTCCGGTACAGATCTGAACCCTCCAACACAGATCTGAACCCTCCAATGCAGGTTTGAATCCTCCAATGGAGGTTTGAACCTGACTTCCACAAGTCTGTGGCTCTGGTTCGTACCAAATTTTTTTTTGCGACCGGTTTAATTATCGTTTATAAAACGCCGCCATAATCCTCTTGTGTGTGTGTGTGTGTGTGTGTGTGTGTGTGTGTGTGTGTGTGTGTGTGTGTGTGTGTGTGTGTGTGACATTCACCTGGCCTCAGTGTGTGAGGCAGGGAGGGAGGAAGGGTAGGGAGGGTAGGTGGGCGGGGGACACTTATACGTGGCCACCACCACACCTGAATATGTACACACACGGCCACCTTGCTATCTATGGCATCTGTGAGGGGGGGGGGGGCACCTGGTGAAACCCATAGTATGGTGAAGGACGTACACCACACTGTATGGCAGCGGTGCCTCACTGTGTACGGGGCATCTCAATGTGTAAAGGGAGGGGGTACTTTGATGGAGGTAGCCACCATCACAACCCCTCCTCACCCACGTAATTGAGGAGGTAACTATGCTATGGATTAGAGGCACAAAGGACAGGTACCTCACTACCGAGGGAAGAGGTACCTTGCGAGAGAGTTACCTCACTATACAGTGGGGTCACTCTACCTCAACACAGAAAGAGGAAAATAGCCATGATATGAGAGGAAAGATTCTCATTCTAATTCGAGGAGATAAGATGACATATCGCCATTCCTGGGGGGGTGTGTGGTGTGGAGGGGACACAAGGGTGACGTCTGACAGGCCTTGAAGGCTTGGGCTGAACGGTGGACAAACATCAACATACACACGAACACAGATCACTCAAATCTGCATATCTACCACGGTACATACCCAGGCCGTGAGCTACGGCCGGCGCGGTGGTGGAGCATCAATTCCATCTACTTAATCTCGCGTCGACTCGGTCCCTCTACCCAGAGGCAGTGGATGTAAGTAGAGAGTGATTGATGACGGCACAGCACAGCGGTGACCAAAAGCTCGCCAAGAGAGCGCCGTCCGCATAGATGGCTGCTGGGTTTTTATACACTCGTCCCTGGCCTACACTCCGGCACCAGAAGGAACACTATACTTTGCATAACTGGTCTTTACCAGACGCCTCAGCCAGAACATTATTGGAACGTCGGGGTGGAAAGCTGCAAACCCGAGCCATACCGCGATGGGCTTCATAAACCCAGCGGCGCTGACACTCGCTTCTCGACATGATGTGATCGAAAAGTGGCCACACTGTCACGCGTGACAGAGGCATGTAACACAGTGGCGTTACGTTACGATGCTACTGGACTACTTTGCCGTGGGATTACAGTCGTTCCTCTACCCCGCGAAGCAGGAACGTCCGTCCATCACACAACCCGACTTTAAGAGTTCCTGTACTACGCTGCTACATGACCTTGGAACACTTAACGCTCATTTACTTCTCTCTCTCTCCCTCTCTCTCTCTCTCTCTCTCTCTCTCTCTCTCTCTCTCTCTCTCTCTCTCTCTCTCTCTCTCTCTACACGTTAGCCCTGCCCTCATTGGGAAAAATCTCTCAGTCTTCACAATATTCCTCACAGTCTCGACTCTATCAGCTGAGTTGTGGTTTTATGTGACCATCATTCGTCCTCACGAGAGACTCTAATAAAACCTGTATATTCTAAAGACGCTCGAGAAACCTGTCTCGGTTCTCGTGTGAACCAAATGTGGGCCAAAAAAAAAAAACGTCTGATAAGCAAACCTGTAACTTCTACTGCCATGTAAACGTTCGTTGGGTGTCTGGCTGCGAAAACCTGACGATCCCGTACAACCAAACTGTTCGTGTTGTTGTGTCTGGCTGTGAACACCTGGACTAAAAAGGGTTTCGTCGCGTGACGCAGCGACGCAGACTGTGAGGAAGCTGACGCAAACGTGAGGCAACTGAGGGCGCAGGCTGAAGCAAAATATGACGTACCGCCCGAACTTCGTGCAACATTCTGTACCACACACACACACACACACACACACACACACACACACACACACACACACACACAAACACACACACACACACACAGAGCGAGATGCACACCGTTCTCTGCCACAGACCGAGGTGCAAGGAATGGCCCCACCCAAGCCAATGCTCGTCCCAACACACTTGGCACTACTCCACTGCCTGTACTGTGTCTCTGTCTGTCTGTCTGTCTGTCTGTCTGCCTGCACGGCTGGTGTGGGCGGAGGGGGGAGAGGAAGGGAGTGCCTGGCGGACCACCAGGTGACAGGAACAGTGCCACCTGAGGGTAGGGAGGCCTGTGGCACCATGACTCAGTGCCAGCTCATGGTATGATCCGTGGCACTATAATGATATGTAAAGATTTACAGGAAGGACACATATCGTAGTGACCCAGCAGCGGGATGGAGCGCAGGGTGTCCTCCTGGGGTTAACATGAGCGTCAAGGATCCCAAGGAATCCACAAGAGGGGATTCCTACGCATGTAATTACCGCCACTAATTCCTCCACGTCCTTCATCACTTCATTATATAAGCTTTCATCATACTCAGATCATTTTCTGATTACGCGTTGAAATCTCTGAGGCGATCTCGTGTGATGCGTCTGGAGTGGATGATCACACTGGGTGTGTTGAGGGACGGTCATCTGGCATAGATAGGATCGTCAAAGACCCCATTACCCAACTGCCTGACTGACCCTATTCCCATAACTACACAGTAGTTATGAACAACACATAACAGTTTCTCACCTCACTTGACCACCAGGTACCCACTGTGACTCCCTTCCCACCATTTTCCATGCCAAACAACCCCCTACATATCTCCCCCACTGTAGTCGTACCACTGCGTAAAACATAGCAGTGCTACACACACACCCACACACACACACACACACACACACACACACACTGTGCTGACTGTGGGGTATCTACACCACCTCGAAAACCATCGGGGTCTTTCACACAGACCCCTGGGGGAAACAGACGAAACACATCCCCCTCCCTCTTCCCCACCCCACCCAACACCCCGGGCCATTTGGTGGAGGTTAGGGGACTATAGCGGAGGGGAAGAAACGCTCATTTGCATAATCATGGTTACGGGAATAGTTTCCTCCGGGTTGACGAACTGTCGTAACATACACCCAGTGTGGGGAGAGGAGGTTAGTGAAATGGAACCACAATCAATTTGTAACTTTGGATGGAAAACTGGTCATGTGATTGGCCAATGATGAGTGAGTAGTTGTATACGTCACATCTACTCTATACTTAACAAAAGCAAAAAAAAGAAAAAAACGATGACGAATATGTAACGTACAGACGCGAGCTGATATTACGCACTGTGACACGCTAATGGCCGCTCCTTCCTGTAGTTTTTGTGTGGTCACCAGCCACACGAAGATTGACCGTTACAATTGCTCATTCTCCTTTTTTTCTCGTCCAAGCTGCTGCTTAGCTGTGTAGTTGTCTGCTTGGATCAGGTTTCCCCTCTTCCTAAAACCACTCCGGCTGCAAGACTCGGGGGTCTCCACACACCTCCTGCAGGACTACAGGTGACCCACCCTCCACTTAATTTCTTTTTCCCGTTTCGCGTAAACTCAGTCAATCCATCTTCTTGCCTGACGTCCGCAGAGAAATGCTCTCATGCGTGACATGTCGATTGCTCTCTCTCTCTCTCTCTCTCTCTCTCTCTCTCTCTCTCTCTCTCTATATATATATATATATATATATATATATATATATATATATATATATATATATATATATATATATATATATACACACACACAAGTGTATATAAACCCAATTATTGGTGTTAAACTGAACGAGTTTTTGTGGCAGGCAGCCAAGACTGGTCCGCGGGTGGTAACCTGTGAAAGCTGGGGTGTTCTCAGCCACCATGGCTGCCTCCTGCTCGTCTCTCTTGCCCAGGCCTGAGGCAAGGGCGGGGCCCTGCGGGGCTGAGAGGCTGCCCCACCTGCTGAAGCAGTCCGCCTCCTGCAGCAGCCTGATGGTGCGTTGAACGCTGGCACCGACACTATCCAGCCCAGTGGGGTAGCCAAGAGCCCAGGAGGCTGACGCCACTGATCGACCTCCTTCTGTCTATCACTTCCTCGGCTCATCCTATCCCCTTCTACCCCCGTCCGTGTCCTACTATCATCTATCCCCGTCCACCACCGTGGCGGGACGGATAGGGTCGTGGCAGCTCAGACACGAGCATAACCTCAAGTGTGTTGTCCTGCGGGTGTGGTGGTATGGCCGGGCTCTACCACACAACACACACACACACACATACACACCACCACGACACAACCACAAACCACCGGTGCCTCAAGTGTTGGGGCTCACACACGCGCATGCGCCCGGGTGTTCGGAAGTCATACCATCGCTAAACTGCCCCATCGTCCTTCCAGATGGACAGTTTATACGAACAACAGAAATGTCAAAGACAGTTTACGTCCCCCTCAATGACACCGCGTTTCCAACAGGCTAAAAATAATAAACATTGGTCTATATAGATCTCACGACCTTATAACTTTCTCTGGAATTATAGATGAAAATAAATCTTCCCGTCATAGAAAACAGAGCAAGGGTGTTCCAGTGCCAAGACCCGAGTCATTATGTCGCATGCAACACATTCCTGCGACGCCCCTTCACTAGAGGGCGACGTGTGTGTTACCTGCAGGAAGGTCTGATCCCTGTGGATGGATGATAAGGCCTGCGCGGGTGATAGGCAGTGTGGCAGAGATAGTGATGATAGGGATGATGATGAAGGTGATGATGATAGTGATGGTGAGGGCGGTGATGATGGCAGCAATGATGACGATGGTGATGAAGATAGTGATGATGATGATAGTGATAGCGATGATAGTGATGATGATGATGGTAGTGATGATGATGGTGATGATTATGGTGATAGTGATGATGATGGTGATAGTGATGATGAGTGATGGTGATGATAGTGATGGTGAGTGATGATGAAGATAGGGATGATAATAGTAATAGTGATGATGATGATAGTGATGATGATGGTGATGGTGATAGTGATGATGATGGTGATGGTGATGGAGGAGAAAGTTCTGTGTGAGTCACCGCCTCGGCTGCCAAGCAGGAGATCGACGTCACCCCCTCCATCATGAGGGGGGGGGCAAGGATTGGCATTCGACAGCCATGACCACCATAAGGTCAGAATGTAAAACTTGTCATCGAACACATGACAGTTGTTCTCACTCTCCTGTTCACTGTCATGCGTGACTGGTCACTTAATACCGTCGACTGTGACAGATGTCATACAGTCCTGGCAGGCAGACTGGAGGAGACCTTGTTAACACACACGACCCGTGTTCCTAACCAAGACAACACCCCAAGGAACGGCTCATGTACCTGGATGTTGTTAGATCAGGTAATTGTTGTCCTCCAATGTATTGTTGCGAATCTGTAACTTGGGTTGGTCTATTTGTTTTGAGGGGAGAGAGGGGAGAGCAGGGGGAGTATTTGGGGTTCTACTCTTTCATTTCATTCCTGTGTAGGTCCAAAACCTTGCATTCTGTCGACAATCCGACAGCTACTGAAGGAAAATACCGGCAAGTTGGATAAAAATACATTAAATTTACAACATTCATTATTATACGACATCCAAAACACTTCTGTAACCCTTGCCAAAGCGAAGGCATTGCCTCGAGAGGGAGTCAACACATTGTCACGCGGGGCAATGGTCTCTTGTGTCCTGAAGCTTCGAACAGCATTCAGTCATACAGTTAATGTCGTCCACGGCTGATAGACCAAGGGGGCACGACCAAACGACCCTTGGGTACCAAAGACCCAATCTTTGACCCGACCATTACGGGACCGGGTCAAAGAGCAGGTCATTGTACCCAAGAGTCGTATCGTCGTGCTCAAAGAGCTAATATTCATCCATATTGATGTCCACTGTTGTATACATCATCTTTCGAAAAATTTTCTTTGTTTATAACATTGTAAAAACAATGTTTCCGAGTGCCCACAGTTTTTTTTAATCAAAATCATTACTTACGTAAAGTAAGTTATAGAAAATATGTTACTTTGATGTAACTTAAAAAAAGAATAAGATGAATACTTAAGACATGGCACCAGCGCTGAACGTTCACATACAACACAAGGCCAGAGAAAGCACTAAACAAGTTCAAAACACCCATGGATCTAGTTCAGAAGGCAGTAAATCAGTTCGGATCACATGTGAAATATGAATATGACTTTTGAATTTCGTTCATTACACATAATGAAACCAGTTCACGACACGCGAATCTACCTCAGGACGCTCATTAAACTATTATAAATGACAAGAGGCTACTTATGAACACGAGTGGGACCTGTGCTAAACACGCAGGGAATTAGCACAGAACACGTGTGAAACCAGTTCAGAACTTAGTTTGTGGAAACAGCCCAGAACACAAAATAAAAAAGTAACTCAAACACGAGAAAGTATTTCAGATCATCAACTTAAAACATGGCACAAATGAAACTAGATCACACAGACACACACACACACACACACACGCGTGAAACCTGTACAGATCAAATGAAACAGATATGAAACTAGCTCAGGGGTACTGATGAAACGTGACATACAGACGAAGCTTCAGCCTCGACTATGAATGGAAACTGTTTCGTACATTACCTGAAACTGATTCACAACCCACACACACACACACACACACACACACACACACGGCAATAACCTTGCACGAGAGAATGAAACGCGACAGATAGACCCCCGAAACAAAAACACCAGATATAAACGAGACTCTCCAATTATACGTTTAGACTTGACGTCAGACAAGAACCCAAATGACAGCTCTCGAACCCCGCTGCACAAGGTGACCATTACAGGTGAACTTGTAGAACGAAGTTGGACGCGAAAAACAAGACGATCGCTGGTGTAAAAACTAGCCAGACTTTACGAGAGTTCAGAACGCCACGAAGATAAGGGTGTGTGAGGGTGGGACATTAAGATGTTTAAGTCACCAGAGGAAACTGATACAGGAATATGAATGAAATCTGTCTGGTGGGGGTTTATATAGGTCAGACGTCAGCAAGTGTAGCTGCAATTTAGCAGGTAAGCTATACTTAGCTGAGAAGCTATACTGATTACTTGGTTTATGTTGCTGGTTGATGAGCTATAGTCAGCTAAATATCTATATATTCCTTAGGTAGTTTCGTAAAGCTAACATGTAAGCTTTGACGCGATAATTAGCCACATTCAGTACAATTTCAAGTTAGCTGGCCAGACATAGTTAATTACGAAGCTATATCATTCACGTGGTAATCAATATAGCAGGAGAATATAGTTAATAAATAACGTATGGCTAACTAATGAACTATATCTGGGGGGGGATTTATATCATAATTAGCTGGTGAACCACATTTAAATGGTAAACTACGAGGAGTAGGTGATTTACACAGCCAACGAATGATCGTTAGATGATTTATAGCTAACGACCAATCAGCTAGCGAGACGTGTGTAGTTTGTAGATGAACCGTGTCATTACCGAACTACAGCTGATACACGAGCGGTACTTGGTTACCTGAAAAGCTATAATCAGCGAAGGTTGTACTTAAAAGGTAATTAACGGTGAGTAGGTTAACCACAGTTACCAGGATAGCTATATTTTCACAGTTGAACTATAGACGAGAGGTTAGCTATAGTTAGCAAAGGTTGATTTCCTTGGCACTGCAGTTATCATAGGCACTGTGGTAGCAGTGACAAGAGGGGAATTGAGGGTTGGAAAGACGTCCCTAACTCATGTAAATAACCCCCTCCCCCCCTAAATCCCTCCCCCTAAACATCAGACATCAACCACCGATGTAAATGAAAATGCGTGTAAACGCTGGGTCGCCCCGGATTGCTTGTTTACGAAAGTGAAGAGCATATTCTGGTTTTCTTATGGGTCTAGACGTCCTCATTTTCACGTTCGCCATGTCTCACGTTCACTTCTCACACGTTCAAAAAAGTATGTTCACGGTATTTTGAAAGTGAACGTCTACGTTTTTTTTAAGTTTAGAATATTAGATTCTTCACGTACATTGTGGATGTGTTAGAATATATCAATATCCACATTGTCATGGGAAACATACTGGGTTAAGTTGATCGTGAAATCTATGCAGAACTTAAAGATCCCCATTTTTGATAGGCTCCATCTGAGGCCTGTTTGAATACATCAATTTATATATAAACATCTGGAGATAAAAGATCACGTTTCCTCGTGCAATGTATTAGAGTTACTCACCCCCCGGCCGGCAGCGCCCGAACCCGTCCGTACCCCAGACACAGACACATAGACACACACACACACACACAGACACACAGTATGAGATGGTCGTAACTTACACTTGAGAGCGTCGTCCTGATGGTTGTCGTCTTGGTTGCGAATGCCGGCGGTCGTGTCCAGGACGACAAGACGCGGCTGGCTGGTGGTGGTGTGTGTGTGTGTGTGTACACACAGGAGCGGTGGGAGCGGGAGAGATCCAGGTATATAGCGTGGTCACAACACAGGAGATGTCCCTCCAGCACTGTACAGTGAACACGTCCGCACGGCGGGGAGAGTGTAGGACGAGTGCCCCGGCTCTCTCTCTCTCTCTACACACACACACACACTCTCCCCAGCCTCCCCTCCCCACACACCCTCCCTCCCCCCGCCACACACACACAGAGCCCACCCCCGCCGAAAGTGAACTTTAGCTGAGCCTTCGAAGGTCTTTCATTCACCCCCCTTCCCTCCCGCCGCCCCTCCATCCCTCCCCACCACACCTTGCCTGCCGTCTCCTCCCCCTCCACACCCCTACCACCGCAGCCACCACCTCCTCCTCCTCCTCCTCCTCCTTCCCCCCAACACTCGCTCTATCTTCCCACCCCAGCAAGCTACTTATCTCATGACCACTACCTCCTAGCCATGAGGTATGCCTCATGACCACGACCTCCTAGCCATGAGGTATGCCTCATAACCACGACCTCCTAGCCATGAGGGATGCCTCATGACCACGACCTCCTAGCCATGAGGTATGCCTCATGACCACGACCTCCTAGCCATGAGGGATGCCTCATAACCACGACCTCCTAGCCATGAGGGATGCCTCATGACCACGACCTCCTATGCCTCATGACCACGACCTCCCAGCCATGAGGGATGCCTCATGACCACGACCTCCTAGCCATGAGGGATGCCTCATGACCACGACCTCCTAGCCATGATGGACGCCTCATGACCACGACCTCCTATGCCTCATGACCACGACCTCCTAGCCATGAGGGATGCCTCATAACCACGACCTCCTAGCCATGAGGGATGCCTCATAACCACGACCTCCTAGCCATGAGGGACGCCTCATGACCACTACTGTCTGAGCCCCAAACATTTGGTAGTTTTGGCGTCAAGTGATGGGACGGGTGGCAGGTGATGGGACAGGTGATGGAGAGGGGTGTACCGGGTGATGATGATAAGACGGGCGCAGAGTGATGGGACGGGTGCCAAGTGATGGGACTGGTGATGGAGAAGGAGGGTACCGGGTGATGATGATAAGACGGGCGCAGAGTGATGGGACGGGTGCCAAGTGATGGGACGGGTGATGGAGAGAGGGGGTGTACCGGGTGATGATGATAAGACGGGCGCAGAGTGATGGGACGGGTGCCAAGGGATGAGACGGGAGCTATGTGATGGAACAGATGCCAAATGTGACGGTCTGCCAACTTGGTGGGACGGGTGCCAAGGGGCGACACGGGCGGGGCAGTGTGATGGGAAGGGTGCCAAGTGATGGGACGGGTGGCACTTGAAGGGGGAAAGAGTTGACATGAGATGAGAAGTGTGACAAGTGATGGTATGGATACCAGGTGAAGGTATGGGTACCAGGTGAAGGTATGGGTACCAGGTGATGGTATGGATACCAGGTGAAGGTATGGGTACCAGGTGATGGTACGGGTACCAGGTGATGGTATGGGTACCAGGTGATGGTACGGGTACCAGGTGATGGTATGGGCACCTAGCTATGGCATGGGTACCAGGTGATGGTATGGGTACCAGGGTTACGGTAAGAGTGCCTTTGTGAATACAGACATCAAGTGATAGTGTGGGTGACAAGGGCATGAACCCGGGTCACTAACACATGGAAGTGACAACAAAATGATGTCAGTGTTGTAAGCCTGGGTGGTGGCGGCGGTGTTGGCATTACAGGCCAGTGGTGTCAGGGAGGGAGGGAGGGAGGCAGCATAAGGGTGGCAGGTGAAGCCGTGAGTGGCAGGTAAAGCAAGTCCAGCTATGGTGCAACGCTGGTACGATGCCAGAGATGATCGGGCACACACACACACACACACACACACACACACACACACACACACACACACACACACACAAAGGAGAGAGAGAGAGAGAGAGAGAGAGAGAGAGAGAGAGAGAGAGAGAGAGAGAGAGAGAGGTGGTGCTCCACATTCATGGCTTTGCTCACCCAACTCCCCCCCCCCCCGACATCCCCTCCCACCCCTCCAAGATGTCTGTACACACACACACACACACACACACACACACACACACAGCGGTAAATATTACACGGGTAAATGGACGTTGTAAGTGACTATTGTGTGTGTGTGTGTGTGTGTGTGTGGCTGGTTCAGGGAAGGGGGTTGGGAGGAACGAGATGATGTGAACGAGAGAGAGTGACCATGTTGACATGACGGAGGAAAGCCGCCCCTTGACGACCTTCTCTAACGAGCAGGACTGATGCTTTTGTCGTTCGCGGCGGAGGTGGTGTTCACGATGCGTCGTACATGAAGTGTAGACATGCGCATCATGACCTCCTTGGGATATATAGACGAGGCCAAAAGGGAAGACTTCAAACCTACATGTATCACCTCTACGAAAAAGGTGGACACACACACATCATGACCTCCATGGGATATATAGACCAGGCCAAAAGGGAAGACTTCAAACCTACATGTATCACCTCTACGAAAAATACAACCTGTTGTCGTCTTTCCCTAGCGCTACCTCGCACACATGAGGGGGGAGGGGGATGGTATTCCATGTGTGGCGAGGTGGCGATGGGAATGAATAAAGGCAGACAGTGTGAACTGTGTGCATGGGTATATATGCATGTGTCTGTGTGTGTATATATATGTGTACATTGAGATGTATAGGTATGTATATTTGCGTGTGTGGACGTGTGTGTATATATATTGTGTATGGGGGTGGGTTGGGCCATTTCTTTCGTCTGTTTCCTTGCGCTACCTCGCAAACGCGGGGGACAGCGACAAAGCAAAATAATAATAATAATGTTGTGATTCAATGTGAGAAATGAACCACCTAAGTACAACCCTGAGTGGGGGAGAGGGAGAGGTGCACTTCTACTTACATTTTCTCCTCCTACCATACTCATAAAGTTACTTGACTGAACACACGAGTTTTCTGAGCCCAGTCAACTTGAATCGACCAAAGAGACAGTTAAAAGTAAAGTTGTGTTTTCACACGACAGTACGAGTCTGTATTACGACCAGCCTTACGACCAGCCGGACGACCAGCTGTATGACTAGACGGACGACTAGTCGTACGATCAGTCGGACGACCAGCTGTACGACTAGACGGACGACTGGTCGTACGACCAGTCGGAAGACCTAACTCGTCTGACCATCCTGGTGTCACTACTGCTTCCCCATACTTGTAACTTATGTGTCCTCCATAACAGTCTCACAACTTATAAGTTTACGATCTCTCATGATAACTTCACAACTTGTAACTTCAGTGACCCACATCATAGCTCCACAACCTGTAACTTCAGAGACCCACATCATAGATCCACAACCTGTAAGCTCAGAAACCTATATCAGTTCACGATCTCTCATGATAACTTCACAACTTGTAACTTCAGTGACCCACATCATAGACCCACAACCTGTAACTTCAAAGACCCACATCAGAGATCCACAACCTGTAAGTTCAGGGAACCATATCATAGTTACAACACTTGTAACACCTGAGCCTACAATCATCGTCTCAAAGCAACTTGCAACACCCTGGTGTGTCATTCTCGTTTTCAAGTGGGTGTACCATACAGTCTCTCACATACATGAGGTTCTCCTGCCTGTACTACAGGATCTGTACCTAAAATCCTGCAGTCTGACATCATGGATGAAGGCCATCATGACTCATTCTACATTCTCTTTCTAACTGTCATCATTTCTTCCCGCATTACTTAAAGAAACTTTCAATAATGTAATTCTTCATCAGGCTACGAGCCCCTGCAATGGGTTCACTGATACTTTTCAAGGAGACGTGGGTATTGTATTCCTGTTCCAAACCTCTGTGTTAAAATGTCAACGTGTGTTGAATCCCTTGTCTTGGCTGTAAACATATGTTAATTCCATGTCTTCAGTTGAGACATTGTCATCACAAAGCTGAGTAGCAAAATACGTCTAGGACATGTATCAGTTAATTGTCAGTAAATTATTTGATATCACATGGGGGGAAAAATATCAAATAATTAACATCAAATCAAACTAGAAAAAAATCTTGAATTTAGAAATTATGTTAAGAGACTTCCACGTTATGAAGAAAGTGTAAGTACAGAGGGTAGTTTAGTTCAACAGGGGTTAGTATAGTCTAGGGGGTAGTTTAAGGGGGTTAGTATAATTCAGGGGGTAGTTTATTTCAGGAGGGAAGGGGTGGGGGGGTTTGTTATATAATTAAGGGGGTAGTATAGTTTAGGGGGTAACCTTAAGACTGGAAAGTTACGACTGTATCTTTGGAGATGCGGGACAGAGCGCGACGCTACCATTAACATGTGGATCACCAATTTTCCATTTATCTGTGGAACAGTGGACGGCAGTAGGACGGGTTAACAGAACACGGATCATGTGCAACACCAGGAGACTGTACAGCAACAGGAAAAAAAAAACGACTTGTACAACAACAGGACAGTGAACCCTCTGCGCAGTCTACAGCAGGAGGCAAACGCACGGCAGTGAGAGTTAGAGGAGAGGAGTGTACATAATATAGCCACCGGAATGTGCACGGGAGCAGAACGATGCATAGCACAGGTCCAATTTAGATTGGAAGCACAACTTGAGAGTTGTTAACAAGGTGTACAAACGTGCACATCACACCACTCCGACATATCAGGTCGACCAACTGACTTCAGAACATGACCTGTTTATCTACGAGAAAACAATATTTCTCTTTCCTTCTTTCGCAGATATTACTTCTGTCTCTCATGTCGAAACGTGATTTACTTTTTTTTTTTTTTACGTGTTATCTCCACCATTACCTAGACCATGTAGGGCTAGGTAAGCCACAGCGTCACATGGTTGTCGTACGACCGTTCGCAACAGAAGGGTATGGGGGCGTTTGTGACGTCTGTTTCCTTCTCAACACCTCTAAGCTCAAGGAATCTCTCTCTTTAAGCTCACATGCGTCTCGTCCGAGGTACGACCTGACACGTTCTCCACTTCCTCCAAAACTCTCGGGTTATTTTTCTTCTCCTTTCCTTCTCTGTGGATAATTTCCTGTTCCTATTGCATTTCATCTGAAGCCTGGCCTCGGTGAGGACATCTGCCCTGGAGCGAAACCTTGGACAGAGTATAAGGATTCGAGATGGTATTTGGTGGCACAGCATTACAGCAGTTTACTGCAGCAGAGCAGTTGTTTACAGCGGTAGACCACTTGTGTACAGCAGGAGGAGGACAGAACAGCGGTGTTGTAAAGCAGTAGACCGGCAGTAGGAGGACAGGTCAGCCGTAGACCAGCAGGAGGTGAGAGCATGACGTCAGTTCCTGCTTGAGGCTGTGGGGGTCAGCTCTGCCACCCCCTGCTGGCGCCACACTGGGAGGGGCTTGCTGGTGAGGAAGGTCGTCAACACCCCCACCTCCTCCTCCTCCTCCTCCAGGGTGTGGTGTTTTGGGGGAGAGGGTCGTGGGTGGTGGTAGCAGCAGTGGTGGTGACCTTGCATGACCCCGCTCGACCCCTCACACTCCGGCCGGCCACCTGACCCGACCGTGGTCAACATGTGACCTAGGCTAAGCCAGGCCATAGCTCCCTCATTGCCAGGGTGACACAGGGTAGGTACGGCTCCCTGGACGAGGCCGAACCACAGGGAGAGAGAGTGAGGCACGAGAGGTTAGTGTTCTTGTTCACTTGTTCTTCTTCGTAGGATCTGCTGGCGCCAGGCAGACGACTGGTAGTGAGTGGTGCAGGAGGAGGCGGGGGAGGAAGACTTCCTGGGCAGGATGGGTGGGTGGGTGGAAGTCCTACGGATCCCTGCAGGATCTGTGTTGAGGTCACTGGGGGTTGATCGGCCCTCACCCTGGGGGAGGGAAGGGTGCGGGGCCAGCCTGACACACACACACACACACACACACACACACACACACACACACACTTCCTGGGCCCACCTAACGACCATGGTTACCACACCTGTGCTTGGTGATGACACCTCGCCCCTCCTGCTCTGCACCTGTCGCACAGCTGTCCTGGGGTCCCCACCTGTGGTGGGAGGGTCTGACAGTTGAGCTGGGGTATGATAGCCGTCCTGGGAAATGACGACTGTTCTGGGGGGTTTGACTGTTCTGGGGCACTTGTTTCTAACAGCTGCCCTAGGTATAAACAGCTGTCCTGGGGAATAACAACTGTGTTGAGGTCTAACAGCTGTCCTATAGTCTAACAGCTGTGTTGGGGTCTAACAGCTGTCCTGGACTCTAACAGCTATCCTATAGCCTAACAGCTGTGATGGGGCACTAATTGTTGTGCTGGGTGTTAAACAGCTACCCTGGAGACCAACAGCTGTGCTGGGGGGTCTAACAGCTGTCCATGGGTGTAACACCTGTCTTGAGGATGGAAGAAGGTGTGTTTAGGGTGCAACAGGTGTCATGGGGCGTCTCAGGCGCCCAGGGGTCAAACATCTGTCCTGGGTGTGTCACAGGTGTTCGTCTGCACTGCTGGCCAGCCACACCCAGACCACAACATAGG
Source organism: Panulirus ornatus (assembly GCF_036320965.1). Taxonomy (NCBI): domain Eukaryota; kingdom Metazoa; phylum Arthropoda; class Malacostraca; order Decapoda; family Palinuridae; genus Panulirus; species Panulirus ornatus. The sequence continues at coordinate 6,214,701 of NC_092296.1, forward strand.
GAAAAAAAAGTTGTTGAAGGAGAGGCCGCCTAACTGTGGCCACGGCTGCACCAGTATGTATGTCGGGGACGTGTGTGGTCAGCCAGGCCAGGGGTTGTTGCTGGGTCATGGAAGGGAGATACAGGTGTGTGTGTGTGTGTGTGTGTGTGTGTGTGTGTGTGTGTGTGTGTGTGTGTGTGTGTGTGTGTGTGATAACACCTGTCTCTGCTGGGTCATGGAAGGGAGGTACAGGTGTGTGTGTGATAACACCTGTCTCTGCTGGGTCATTTAAGAGAGGTACAGGTGTGTGTGATAACATCTGTCTCTGCTGGGTCATGGAAGGGAGGTACAGGTGTGTGTGATAACATCTGTCTCTGCTGGGTCATGGAAGGGAGGTACGGGTGTGTGTGATAACATCTGTCTCTGCTGGGTCATGGAAGGGAGGTACAGGTGTGTGTGTGATAACACCTGTCTCTGCTGGGTCATGGAAGGAAGATACAGGTGTGTGTGATAACACCTGGACGTGTTGGACGTGAAGACGGAGCTACAGGTGTGAAGGCTGGTGTAGAAAGAGGTACAGGTATGAAGGTATCAGGAGTAAGGGCGGCCAAGTATCAGTAGTAAGGGCGGTAAGGTATCAGTGGTAAGGGCGGTAAGGTATCAGTGGTGAGGGCGGTAAGGTATCAGTGGTAAGGGCGGCCAAGTATCAGTAGTAAGGGCGGTAAGGTATCAGTGGTAAGGGCGGTAAGGTATCAGTGGTAAGGGCGGCCAAGTATCAGTAGTAAGGGCGGTAAGGTATCAGTGGTAAGAGCGGGCTGGTATTAGTGATAAGAACAGCCAGGTATGAGGGGGGTGAGGGTTGGCCCAGGGGAGGGAGGATCAGTGGTCAGGGTGGCCAGGGATCAGGTTCCGTCACCCTGACTTTTCCCCCAGGGAGCTGCCGGGTGGCACTGGGGGGGGGGGGGGGGGGGGACAGCAGCCTTGACAAGGACGCCTCCCACAACCCCCCACCCCCCCACCCCAGGCGGCGGAAATGACCCCAGAGAGAGAGAGAGAGAGAGAGAGAGAGAGAGAGAGAGAGAGAGAGAGAGAGAGAGAGAGAGAGAGAGAGAGAGAGAGAGAGACTAACACGTCGCTGCCGTGGGTTAATGTTAACTTTAACGTGGACGAAATAAATCCATCGAAAAACAAATCTCTCTTTTTTTTTCTTCTCCTTCATCCTTCTTCATCCTACAGACGTGTGTGGGCGGGACGTACCAGGACGACCCTATCTGTCCACGTAGCCACCGCTGGTGTGGCGGCCCAAGTCGCATCCACCGTGAGACGGCTCAACACCCGTCAGGTGGATTCATGAAAATCTCCCACCTTACTGGAAAGTGCGGAGGACCTTGTGTGTGTGTGTGTGTGTGTGTGTGTGTGTGTGTGTGTGTGTGTGTGAGCGACCGGGGCAGTAGCGGCAGTGTAGGTGTAAACGAGGTTGGATCGCGTCATTACAATCTTACGTCAGTCACGCCTCGCTCCAGTGTCGCAACTCTCCCATACTCCGCCGCGCACCACTCCCTGACGGAGGCACTCACGCCTCGGCTCGCCCGCCGCCCCCCCAGGTGTCGCAACTCTCCCATACTCCGTCACGTGTGGACGACCTGTCCGCCACGGTGGGGTCTTCCTGGAGGCTCCGTGGTTCTCCGTAACGGGCCGGATGATACCCCGTACGTGACGCGACCTCCGCGTCACCTTTGATTACACAAACGCGCATCACCAACCCCCCGATTGCCGTCACGCAACGGGGGAACCCCTTGCAAGCCGGGGTTGCTGGCGGACGCCTCTCCTAACAAAGAACAGTAGGGGGGTGTTCGTGATCCAGGGGTAGCGGTGGGCTCGGTGCCAACTCGGCCAGCACCCAGGGCCGAGTCATGAAAGTAAACTGCGCTAAATCACTACGGTAGGCGGCGTGATCGGGCAGACGTGCCCACCACAACAGGGCGAAAAAAAAGAGAGAGAGAGACCCAATAGGTTTACAGGTCCAGCCAGCGACCAGAGTGTTGATGGGAGATTCGACCTCCTCCCTTGCCGCCCACCCTCACGCCCTTCTGTCTCCCAGTCGTCGTCTGTACGGTGGGGCCTCCCTCACCACCCTGGCACACCTAAGCTCCTCTCAGTATTTTTTTGCCCTTAATCCACCGTCAAATCTCCTTTGTTGTCGGATTCTTTTCCTCTCTCTCTCTCTCTCTCTCTCTCTCTCTCTCTCTCTCTCTCTCTCTCTCTCTCTCTCTCTCTCTCTCTCTCTCACTCCGCCGGTAATCCCGGGTGAGAGAGCAAGTCTTGTCGCAGCCTCCCCTCATCATGCATCCTGGCCACACACGCGCACACATCATACGCCCTCAACCATCTGCCGCGGGGAGCCTGATAGTGCCACTCTCTCTTCTCGACTTTTCCCTCTCCCCAAACACAGAAACTGACGAATTCCAGATACCATTAGTGTCCTGAGGCGGATAAAACAAAGACCACAAGGTCTTCTCTTATCTGTACATCTCATGTACTCTCTTCAAGTAGGTACCTTCAACACAACCATTATCTCTTCTGGTATCTCTCCTTCACATGTACTGTCCTCCACCAGATAGCCTCGCGCCAAACACCTCCAGGTTATCTCACACCTGTCCTTCCCATATACAGTCCCCCCCTCATTCAATAACTTCGTCAAGGACCATCAGTTCTCCTGCCATGTCCTTCCCAGTTACTTCACCGCCGCGACAAGAGACCTGTCCCCACCCATCTAACGCAACACGTAACCACATCTCTCCCAACACTTCTTGCGTCGTCCTCCCGCGACACATCTTCCTACACTCCTGTCTAAGCTGTCTTCCACCCGTCCCTTCCGTCACCCAACAGGACCCAACGCCTCCGTCTTCCCCGCGGGGCACACAACACCGACTAACATTCCAAAACGGCCATTTCCTTTCTTATGACTTTACCTTTTTTATTCTCTCTCTCTTTCTGAAGCGGAGAAAAAAATAGGGAGAGAGAGAGAGAGAGAGAGAGAGAGAGAGAGAGAGAGAGAGACAGAGAGAGAGAGAGAGAGAGAGAGAGAGGAGAGGAACAGGTTTACTAGGGAGCAGCATGACGACGCTGCGAAGGTCACTGAAAAATGACTTTGCAATCTCGAGGTGGACGGACGCCTCGCATGATAGCCGTCTGATTGATATCTTGCGTTGGCCAGAGCCCTCATACAATGGTCTCTTAACTGACATCTTACGCTGGACAGAGACCCCTTACGATAGCCATATCACCATTATCTTAGGCTGGACAGAGCTCCCCACATAGCTATCTAATTGATATCTTACCCTGGACAGATCCTCACACGGTATCTATTTGATCGGCATCTCCCAGCTTTATGTATGAGCTGAACTAACATGTATACAAAGACTTTAGCCTGAATAGGCATACAACAAAAAAGTATACGTGTACACATTATATATATATATATATATACAACGTACACCAACGCATCGTAAATAGACACACTGCATACATAAACGCACGATACATGCACCAGAGATAATAGAATGTATAAAGAACACAAGCGACATTCTTTATGTTACCTCTCTCTCTCTCTCTCTCTCTCTCTCTCTCTCTCTCTCTCTCTCTCTCTCTCTCTCTCTCTCTCTCTCTCTTTCATCATCATCATCATCCGCGAGCCTCCGCCCTCTATATATGCCATGCCTCTCATGCAAGGAGGGACGTGCTTTGCCTTCTTGAGTAACTTTCTTGACTCCGCCTCGGAGCACGGTGCCCGCAGCCCAGGATCACTGGGACGACCGCATGCGGGGACTGACGGACAGCGAGGACGAGTTGCGACCTGGAACAAGTAGCATCTGGGGGTGGAAAAAAAGGAACGCCTCGAAGAAGTAGCACCCGGAACAAGAGACACATGCAGTATGACCTGCGACAAGGAGCACTAGAAGTAGCACTTGAAGCGAGGAGCTTGTGAACCCCACACACACACACACACACACACACACACACACAAGATGGCTGAACAGACCTCCTTCTTCCAATTCTTTGCGCCACAGTAACATGAGAGTTCCTTCCTTCGGCATAGACCACCTCGCCATGATGAAGGGCTAGAAGCCTCATGCGTGTGGCAAGGGCCGTGCCAGGCCACATATACACGCACTCACACACGCCTCATGAATCTGACCATAATGAGGAGAACGAAAATATACATCAACAGATTGGGACATATATATGTGATGGTTAATCTCTCTCTCTCTCTCTCTCTCTCTCTCTCTCTCTCTCTCTCTCTCTCTCTCTCTCTCTCTCTCTCTCTCTCTCTCTCTCTCGCTCCCGACTTGTCCCTGCCGGACGGGTGTCGACTCTGGCAACAAACACTTGGGTTCATTACTTACAAGAAAAAAAAAAGGAAAACAAAAAAACATTCAAATCAAGTCTGGAGCAGACGTAATGGAGTTTATTAACCCCATTAAACGCGACGGTACGACCCGTGAGCCCGACGGTACGACTCACGTATAGTGACACCCTAGCCTTTGACCTGGGCCTCTGAGGTCAGGTCAAAGGCTGTGGGAGTGGGTGGGAGGGTCATCATAGAACTTAAGGAACCTCTGGTTTTGTCCAACACAGAGAAAACTGACAACCTTGACCCAAGATGACCCAAAATCATAACCCACAACCCACAACCCACAACCTTGACCCAATATGCCCCACTTGGACCATATAACCCACAACCCACACCCTACAACCTTGACCCAGTATGCCCCAACAGGGGCCGGAACCCACATAGGACAGGTCAGAAGTTGGTATAAACCAGACTGTCAAAACCCACGCTCCTCGCTTCATACCTCCACCTTACGCTCATGACGAGCCAGGAAAATTCTCATCTCAATAAATATTCGAAAACTAAGTGGCGTCCAGTAGTCCTCACAACTCACCCAGACCAGGCGAGAGGTTATCAGTGTACGATGCAATATAGTCAGAGTGAAAACATAATCTGAATTCCTTCATCTGCATGCAATGACCTGCAAAGGAACGAGAACTGGAGATATTCGAAAATAAAATACAATGGAATATAAACTGGCCTTCAGTGACACGTCTGTGAGGATATATATATATATATATATATATATATATATATATATATATATATATATATATATATATATATATATATATATATATAAATACTTATTTATTTATTCATTCATGATGACACAGTGGTCGGAGGCCGCTTGGAAGGGCCTCCCGCGGAGAACTTAAATCCCATTTATTAAAGTTATATTGAACTGCACCCGTCCAATCAGCCACTCAGTCCAATGTCACAGCGTCCTTACTGCTCAGTCCCCACTAGAGCAGGTTCGCCTATCAAATGCTTCAGGATTTTCGGCCGTATGTCGGTCGAGTGGAAACGCGAGGGGTCGCGGTCCGTACACACCGGGATCAGATAAAGCAGAGGGCAGCTCCAGTGAAGGTTCCCCTGGTATTCAGAGGAGGGGAAAACGGTCGCTGATAAAGGTGCGCGCCAGGTCATACTTCGCTGATAAAACACTCGCTGGTGAAAAGGGTCACACTATGGTGTTCGTCCGCTCCAATCGTTGATCATCTCCCAAGCGTCAGAGATTGCGAGTTTCCTTTTGAAAAAGAAACACGCTGATTCACAATGTGATCACATTCTTCACTGCTCAAAATGCCATGATGTCAGCAAGCGTTTTCAATCTTAACGACCCAAATATTACTTGTCATTTGCCGTCCTCAGTGCAGACTGCCGACATGTCAACCCCTGACGTGAGGGACACGCCTTACGACAGATATCAAACATGTCAACACAGGACCCAGCGGGTGTGACGAAGATATGACGTCACACTCGTGACGCGGGTGTAAACATACATTAAACAAGCTCTACTTACCTGTATAGACAGTGCTTGTAGCTACCTGTATCTACTCGTGGGTTAAGGTGAATGTAGCTACCTATATCTACCTGTAAACACAGCACAGGTGGCTACCTGTATCTACTCGTGGGTTAAGGTGAATGTAGCTACCTGTACACAAAGTGGTGGTAGTTACCTGTCGACACAGGGTGTATATATTGCGGCCACCAGATGTTGGCAGCAAGAGATGACCTCCACCAGATGTTGGCAGCAAGAGATGACCTCCACCAGACAGCAGAGACAGTAATGAGAGGATTGAAATGTTGTGTGACAGTAGAGAAAGACCAAGAGACGGGGCCACACCAGGGTAGACCCCCTTGCCTGCACAGTGCACACACACACACACACACACACACACACACACACACACACACACACACACACACACACACACACACACACACACACACACACACACACACACACACACACACACACACACACACACACACACTCACACACACACACACACACACACACACACACACTCACACACACACACACACACACACACACACACACACACACACAGGACTTACCAGTAGGGAGTGTATGGTTATCTACTCGTCCTTCCTGGGGTCACATCCTCAAGTCTTCTATCTGTACCAATGAAAAAAAAAAGACACCGTTATTGATGGAACTTACAACTGTTAATCTGCACTTAGTAAAAATATGCTCCTCATCCACGATCTAGTCTTTATCATAAGGTCAAGGAGTGGACACAAGCTATATAAATATATGATGATCCAAAATGTAATTCCAAATTCCCAAGTTAGACAGACAGACAGACGACCAGTAATGACGCCGAAAACATATCTTTGAGAAGCTTAAACATTCATCTTCAGGTCCTGAGGCCGACAGGAATGCCCACAGCTGTGGAGGCTCCACCACACCACTTTTTACCCGCACGACCTCACCACCGCCACTATGTACCTCTCGAGAAAAAGCAAACCTCCTTGGCTCCATTTTTACCAAGAAATAATTCCCAGCCCTTGATTGGTAGTAGTCATCTTCCAGAGCCACACCTCACACTCTCCGGCGGGTGTCATCACCATTACATAGCATCTACGAGGGTTCCTCCCCTTCCTGAAGACCCAGGATGTCGTCTTCCGTCTATAAACAACCTACCAAGAATACTTTCAGGTCGACTGATTTCAAACTAACACTCACACGGGCTGGAATTACAGTCGGCTTCATCCTCAGCAGCGGCAAAGCACGTCCTACGAAAACTCGCCAGGCAAACTTCTCGTCTCGCCTCCCTCACCCGGATGGACGACTTGGGGTAGGCCATAACGATATAACGAAGATGTGAATAACGAACTGTGCTAGTACCTTCCCCCAGTCTTCCTAACCCCTCACCACGCACTACCTTCCTCACACCAACTCGTAATACCCGACCAACATTGGAACAGACGATCCTTCTTCCGTTTGGCACCACCAACCAAGACTAGTCATCTTAGTTTCTTCTGGACATACAGACTGTTACAGAACAAACACCCCTTCCATCTTGAGGGAAGAGGTTCCTCTGAGACAGATACAAATGATTCCCTCACGACTGTTCCATTCTGTCCTTGTTCTTCGTATTCTCAACTATATTTACTCTGTGGTGATCATTTCTCCCTTCTTGTCACTTTCAAATTCAGAAGGAAAGATTATTTTTAGTCAGTCATGACTAATCTTCCATGATGATGATCTTATGCTTGCCTCATCTTCTGAACCTCTTCTTCCCTCTCAGACCATAATGTCTGCACACCGGCACACAAGGGTAACGCTTAGCCTGCTGTAAACACGCAGGGGTGCCTCAGGGTTCAGTTCGCGTCCCTACCCTGTTTCTTTGAAGTGTTGTTTTTGACATCGCACTCAAGTCCTCCGGTCTTACTTTTCCACATAGAAATAAGTGGAGATAAAGACCTTACACAGAGAGAGAGAGAGAGAGAGAGAGAGAGAGAGAGAGAGAGAGAGAGAGAGAGAGAGAGAGAGAGAGAGAGAGAGAGAGAGAGAGAGAGAGAGAGAGAGAGAGAGTGTGTCGGACATCCATAAGCTCTTCTGATGACTTCTTCAAACCACATAATCGTTCTGGTGTCTCTGGCCTCCACTTACCTCCCGGCAGACCACCGAAGCATCAGTTTGCTCCGCCACCCCACCCGCTGCTGGGGAACACCACCACTAACCCTTGCCACAGGTAATGGTCCACACACTCCGCACTAACCACTTCCCACCCACCACCAACCGTATCATCACTCCTCGCTTGAACAAGAGTCTCACAGCACCGTCTCAGTCAATAGTCTCTACTACTGATAGATCAAATCTTTCAAGCAGTAATTACGTCTCTGATCTTGCTAGAAATCTTTACATGATAAGAAATCACCCAATTGTTTCCTGCATGTTGTAGCAGGCGAATGATACGGATGGGGGTGGGTGAGGCTGGGACTGCTCCGCTCTTTTATTATCACTTCCTATACCTAGGAATGTAGAAGATAACCTAGGAAGGCCCACCGGCCCGGCTTGGCCTGCTACTTTCACTGGCCTGGCCCAAAACCACCTTGGCAGTGGGCTGACCCGGTGTTTATCCACCAGTGGCCTCAAGGTGACCATATTGCATTATTCACGTGCTTGGCTCCACCCCAGGGAGAGCTGGAGGGGTGAGGACCTCTCCCTCACTGGAGGCGGTGAGGACCTCTCCCTCACTGGAGGGGGTGAGGACCTCTCCCTCACTGGAGGGGGTGAGGACCTCTCCCTCACTGGAGGGGGTGAGGACCTCTCTCTCACTGGAGGGGTGAGGACCTCACCCTCACTGGAGGGGTGAGGACCTCTCCCTCACTGGAGGGGTGAGAACCTCTCCCTCACTGGAGGGGGTGAGGACCTCTCCCTCACTGGGGAGGGGGTGAGGACCTCTCCCTCACTGGAGGGGGTGAGGACCTCTCCCTCACTTAAAGGGTGAGGACCTCTTCCTCACTGTAGGAGGTGAGGACCTCTCCCTCACCACTCTTAATCCAGCATCATTTACGCGGGACGCCTCAGCGTTCAGGCTTGAGGCAAGGTGGTGACACGCCACACATCTCACTCCTCACCGAAGAGTAAGTCAACGTCTGGCGTGGTGGAGGAGGCGAGGGCGGCTGTAAGGGCGTGGCTCAGAAAGAAACTTAAAAAATATCATTCAGTTCATCACGTCAATACAAAGGAAAGTGAGTGAGTCCAGTGTACTTGCAGGAGGCCATGTGTCATCAGGAATGTATAGCACGCCTGTATTACCGCATGGTTCCGGGGTTCGAAGCCTCGTTCGCCACGTATGTGGGCAGGGACAGCACACCGCCAGTGCGCCGTGCTGTCCCTGGCACTGTGCATACGTTCACCTCAGTGTGTTAGATGACCTCCTCATGCACACGCACATTTGAGAGAGAGAGAGAGAGAGAGAGAGAGAGAGAGAGAGAGAGAGAGAGAGAGAGAGAGAGAGAGAGAGAGAGAGAGAGCTACAAACACACAAAGACATAAACAAAAACAACAAACCAAGCTAATTCACTGTATTTCTATCATTTCCTTACAGCTAATGGAAGATGCAAATGAATTTCTCTGGCGGCATAACAGTGCCCAAATTGCCAGCGCGCCCCCGGCCCATAGCAAGGGCCTGGACGCTGGTCGCATTCTTGCCCCTCGTAGCAGAGTTGTAGCTGGGCTGTAGTGGTCTCTCTCTCTCTCTCTCTCTCTCTCTCTCTCTCTCTCTCTCTCTCTCTGCTGATGCCTGACCACCCACCTCCCGGGTCACGCACGGCAGTGAGCCCCTTCCCTCACCTCCTCACCCTCAGACACCTGAAGGCTGTAGCCTTCAACCCCCTGGCGTTGCTTCCAGTCACCCTGGCCACCGCGATGACTCCAGCCTCCTGCCTGGAAGGCCTCGTTCCAGCCACACCTTCTAGACCATATACACGCGCGCGCGCGCGCGCGCGTGTGTGTGTGTGTGTGTGTGTGTGTGTGTGTGTGTGTGTGTGTGTGTGCAACCAGATCGTTGCAAACTGACCAGATGATGACCACCAAACTCCAGGATGTGGTGAGCTCGTGACTGCATCGTAGTGAAGTGTACAACATATGTTCACAACTCTATGCACAATATGTACACAGGGCACATATTGTACGTAGGCAATCTATACAGATAGCGTACGTGGTGAACATGTAACCTTGGTGTCAAAGACAGGGTCGAGAAGGACCTAAGTGAAGGTGTTCTCGTATCTAAGTACGAATGTGAGGAGTGGCTGGAGCCTGTTGCTCGAGGTGTGTCAGTGTCCATGATTCGACCTGATAGCATGAGAGGAACCCACTCACCATCGCGCCCCCTGGCAAGTGACTCATCCTTTCTGATATTCATCATTACCATCTATCTATCTATCTATCTATCTACCTATCTACCACCCACCCACCCATCCACCCACACCCACACACACACACACACACACACACACCCTGTACCTTCTTCTCAACATTCGTGACATCTGCCTTTTTTGCCTCTCTCTCTCTCTCTCTCTCTCTCTCTCTCTCTCTCTCTCTCTCTCTCTCTCTCTCTCTCTCTCTCTCTCTCTCTCTCTCTCTCTCTCTCCCCAACCATCACCACCGGATAATTACCGCTGATAATTACCCGGACGTTAGCAACAGACGGCAGGGGGGTCTGCACACGGGCAGGGGGGGTCTGCAACACAGGAAGGCTGGCAGATGTAGCACAATGTGATCTTGGCAGGAGTAAGGATGAATAATAAAATAACACGGCAGGTTGACCGGCTCACATACCGGCCGTGACCAATGCATTGTCTCTCCCTTCAAATTAAGCATTTAACTCGCCTCTTTATCTTCGTATGAGGCCCAACACAGAGACTTTCCTTTGACCCAGTTAGAGGGGGCGAGGTTATATATGTCGGTCTGGTTTGGATCTGATACCTTCTTTCACTTTTGGGGTATGATCTAGTAGCTGTACTGGTTGGGTTAGATCCCACAGCGTCGATGAATCTGATAGCTTTGTTAGCTGGCTTTAGCCTCGTTAGCTTAGGTTATCTCTGATACCTTCGTCAGCTTAGATTATGTCTGTAAGCTTGTGTCTGCTTAGATTATATCTGTAAGCTTCGTCAGCTTAAAATATATATGTAAGCTTCGTCAGCTTAGATTACATCTGTAAGCTTCGTCAGCTTAGATTATATCTGTAAGCTTCGTCAGCTTAGATTATATCTGTAAGCTTCGTCAGCTTAGATTATATCTGTAAGCTTCGTCTGCTTAGATTATATATGTAAGCTTCGTCAGCTCAGATTATATCTGTAAGCTTCGTCAGCTTAGATTATATCTGTAAGCTTCGTCAGCTTAGAATATATCTTTAAGCTTCGTCAGCTTAGATTATATCAGTAAGCTTCGTCAGCTTGAAATATATCTGTAAGCTTCGTCAGCTTAAAACATATCTGTAAGCTTCGTCAGCTTAGATTAAATCTGTAAGCTTCGTCAGCTTAGATTATATCTGTAAGCTTCGTCAGCTTGGATTATGTGACGGCTCGTTTGGCTTTGATTAAAACTCAAAACTTTAATCCAAGTATATCTGATAACTTCTTTACCTTAATCAAATCAATGAGCTATACTGGCGTGGATCAGCTAATAGCTCATTGCTATCGGGACTGATAACTTCGTTATCCTGTGTCAGATCTCGCATCTTTATCAGTTTATCTGGTTAGTAATTTGGGCTTTTGAACCCCCCCATCGACTGCAAGGGTCATTAAGGCTATCCACGTTGAGTTATAATCACCAGTCAAAAATCATGAACACCTTCGTCAGGTGTTTGAGGTAACTATTAAGACGACACACACACACACACACACACACACACACACACACACACACACACACACACACACACACACACACACACACACACATGCTCTCACTACACATATAGCCCTCGTAAAGCTTTAATTCGTCCTATCATACCCAAGAGTCAGGTGTGGACCCGTCCACATATAAGCTCTGTGGGAGCCACTTGTAGGTGGAGCCTCATACGTGTGTGGTCAGAGCGCGGAGTTTCAGGGCTTGATTGGGGGGCCACAACTAGGAAGGGCCTGAAACCCAAAACCCAGGGCGGTTTCAGGTCACCTGACCGTCCGGCTGGGAGACATCTGTCAAGGGCAAGATACTGCACCACGATGACCTTTTAAAACCCGTTTGACCTCCCGCCCTGAAGGCCATCTCCCTTGTGCAGATAAAGGCTTCATCGTCACCAGGTACACCGCCCCTTGATGCCGCCCCCCTTCCACATACCAGCACACAACCTACATATGACCTTCTCCCTCCACCCCCAACTGTCTCTATGGAAACGAAGGCCACTGCAAATGACCTCTTTGTCCATACGTGTTGCACGCTCGCAATGATGACCAGCCTCCTCCCACCCCATCCCCCTCCGACGCCTCAACTCCTCTCTCTTCCACCATACAAGCCCTCAGGGCTCCCTTATATGATCCTAGTGTTCACCACGTCCTCATCCACCTGTGGATGATATAATACCCCTCACCATACAGAGCTCCCTAGGATGACGCGTTATCCAGATGTATTGACCCTCTGCACTCCAGTGACTAAATATTCGTTTTAGCAAAGGTTCGAACCCGTGTTCCTGACGTTCCGGGTAACACCCCTCATCCAACATGTGTGGCTTGAAGTTCTGTTCCCCTCAGTGTCACTCAGGGTGTGGTCAGTGAGTTTACAGAGCGCTACAGAGCAGACATGGTGACTGGAGCAAGACACAAGACAGAAACTCCGTCAGTCTACCATCTTCAAGAAGATCAGTCTACCGTAAACTTAATTCTATTCCTCGTTCGAACGCAGGAGTATACAGCGACTATAACAGTCTCTTTGTATACCCCTCGACTGTCGCTAGTCTACACAGATTTCGTCTCTTGCTGTCACGCTTGCGAAGTTCCCTGACTTTCCCTTCTTACGACAAGACGCATCTTATTACGTGTGTATCGCACACTCACCTTGCACCAGACCAGGTGCACTCAGATTACCAGCTTCCTGCAGCGAGAGGGCCAATTTCGTCCTCTGCACCTCCCTGTTTCACAGTCTAATACCCACATCATCCACAACTCACGAAATCATTCCACTTCATAATGACACCACTGAACCTCCACACATGACAAGCGTCCTATCTAAAAGTCAAGGGGTTACCTCACGTCCCGACAATGATTCAATTTCGCGTCGTTATTTCTCTCTCTCTCTCTCTCTCTCTCTCTCTCTCTCTCTCTCTCTCTCTCTCTCTCTCTCTCTCTCTCTCTCTCTCTCTCTCTCGGTAAGCTCATGTATCCCAACATCTCCCTCTACAGAGCCCTGGCGTCTCGCTGCCTCGCTCTCTGCCACGAGTTAAACTGACACACGATTTGGCCTCCCCGTGTCCACCAGCCTCTTACAACGTCTCTCCCTAAACTCACACTTAACACCTGATCAACTTACGGGTCAATTCATTCATCACTAAGACTTGTGGATACATGTGGTACCGACCTCACTGAGCCACAAGGAGTCCTTGTGCCTGAAACATGCACTGTATCTAATGCCTCATCTGCAACACCCAACTGTCCTCACAACACTTGTCTCTTCACTCAAGTTCGTGCCAGATGCCACAACAGTGCCAGGCTCACTGTGTGCCACGACGCCATATGAATCTAGGAAGGATCAAAGTCATGGTGAAATCAACGAAGACATGAGGCCTGTCATCTCAGTGTTACGTCATGGTAAAATCAACGAAGACATGAGGCCTGTCAGCTCAGTGTTACGTCATGGTAAAATCAACGAAGACATGAGGCCTGTCAGCTCAGTGTTACGTCATGGTAAAATCAACGGAGACATGAGGCTTGTCAGCTCAGTGTTACGTCATGGTAAAATCAACGAAGACATGAGGCCTGTCAGCTCAGTGTTACGTCATGGTAAAATCAACGAAGACATGAGGCCTGTCAGCTCAGTGTTACGTCATGGTAAAATCAACGAAGACATGAGGCCTGTCAGCTCAGTGTTACGTGTGTGGAGAACGGTTCAAGGGAGACAACATGAGACAACCGAAGACGTCGCCTCACTGCTACGACACGACCACACGCCCCTGGTAGCCTTCCGTGAGGTTTAGCCTTCCGTGAGGTAGCGGAGCCAGCATCCTCCACCCTCCACTAGTTGGCGGCAGATGCCCACACCATCTTCACCCGCGCGCCTGCCTCTCTCTCTCTCTCTCTCTCTCTCTCTCTCTCTCTCTCTCTCTCTCTCTCTCTCTCTCTCTCTCCAGTACATGACTCGAGCCATCACGGAGGAAATTGCCTTAACGTTATCAAGTCACGATCTGCGATGGTGGTGGTGGTGGTGGAGGAGGAGGAGAGCATCCAGGGTGGGTGGTGGCAGTGCAACAGACCAAAACAAAGACAGTCAAAAGTCTCTCGTCCCAGCAAGGAACCTTTACCCCAACCTCATCCTCAACACAAAGCCGCTTAAAATCATCATATTTCGACTCTCTCTCTCTCTCTCTCTCTCTCTCTCTCTCTCTCTCTCTCTCTCTCTCTCTCTCTCTCTCTCTCTCTCACTCACTTTTTTCCGCTGCTCAACAGCCAAAAGAAAAAAAAAATTCCGCAATCGCTTTTGGAATGATTATCATTAAAAAAAAAAAACTGTTGTATTACAAGAATATTCTGTTGTATTACAAGAATATTCTGTTGTATTACAAGGATATTCTGTTGTATTACAAGAATATTCTGTTGTATTACAAGAATATTCTATCTTAATTGACTTGAACAAATACTTGAATGGAAATACACAATATGTTCGCTGCCACTGCCCGCGTCTCAGTGTAAAGTGCCGTTTTTTATAATAATTGGTAAGGCATCACCTAGATGGTAGGCATTATTCGAATCGTTTTCTGTTAAGAATTTAGCTCTGCTGGCGTAAGGAAAATACGAAGAAAACGTAGATAGATATGTCGAGTGTTACGTCAGCTGGACAACACGTGAGGTGATCTCCATCTGTAATAATAGAGTTCGATCATTTCAGCTGGTAAACAAACTCAACAAATCCCGACATGAACACAAACATGTCAAAGGTTCATCAATAATCTCATCTGTTTCAAACGTAGGCGAGACAGAAATTCGCCTGAATCCCTCTCCTTACAGTGCGGAGGGAAAATAAAAATATGGTCAAAGATTCAGCCCTCGAAACGAATCCCAAATACACAAATATTTTGGAAGGTTTGACCGACCATGCAGGATAGCGAGTGTATGATCAAGCCAAAAATCCACCGTTACCATCTATGATGTTCCCACGACCAGCGACCGACCACCATCGCTAGTCTGATTTGGTCAACCACAGATCCCGGCTACGGTCGCCACTGGTGATTTCAACTGGACAGTAGAGAGTGATCATCGGGGTTTGTGTATACGTCTCTCTCTCGCCGCTGGTGATTTCAACAAAACAGTAGAGAGTGATCATGGGGGTTTGTGTATATGTCTCTCTCTCGCCGCTGGTGATTTCAACAAAACAGTAGAGAGTGATCATGGGGGTTTGTGTATATGTCTCTCTCTCGCCGCTGGTGATTTCAACAAAACAGTAGAGAGTGATCATGGGGGTTTGTGTATATGTCTCTCTCTCGCCGCTGGTGATTTCAACAAAACAGTAGAGAGTGATCATGGGGTTTGTGTATATCTCTCTCTCTCGCCGCTGGTGATTTCAACAAAACAGTAGAGAGTGATCATGGGGGTTTGTGTATATGTCTCTCTCTCGCCTCTGGTGATTTCAACAGGACAGTAGAGAGTGATCATGGGGGTTTGTGTATATGTCTCTCTCTCGCCTCTGGTGATTTCAACAGGACAGTAGAGAGTGATCATGGGGGTTTGTGTATATGTCTCTCTCTCGCCGCTGGTGATTTCAACAAAACAGTAGAGAGTGATCATGGGGGTTTGTGTATATGTCTCTCTCTCGCCTCTGGTGATTTCAACAGGACAGTAGAGAGTGATCATGGGGGTTTGTGTATATGTCTCTCTCTCGCCGCTGGTGATTTCAACAAAACAGTAGAGAGTGATCATGGGGGTTTTGTGTATATGTCTCTCTCTCGCCGCTGGTGATTTCAACAAAACAGTAGAGAGTGATCATGGGGGTTTGTGTATATGTCTCTCTCTCGCCTCTGGTGATTTCAACAGGACAGTAGAGAGTGATCATGGGGGTTTGTGTATATGTCTCTCTCTCGCCTCTGGTGATTTCAACAGGACAGTAGAGAGTGATCATGGGGGTTTGTGTATATGTGTGTGTGTGTGTGTGTGTGTGTGTGTGTGTGTGCGGGGGCAGGGGGCAGGGGGCATTAAACACCTGCAGCGCAAACCTGTGCCCGGGGAAAGTGAGAGAGCAGTGAAAGGGTTAGGAGAAAGCAAACCAATAATTTTGTGAAAGCAAACACACACACACACACACACACACACACACACACACACACATATACACATATATATACAAACACACACACATACACATATACACACATACATACACAAAAAAATCCTCTATGATCACTCTCTACTGTCCTGTTGAAATCACCAGAGGCGACCGTAGCCGGGATCTGTGGCTGGTTATTATTCTGTGGGTGACCTGGCTATCGACCTGTTAATGACCTGGTTATTATTCTGTTGGTGACCTGGCTATCGATCTGTTGATGACCTGACTATCGTTCTGTTGATGACCTGACTATCGTTCTGTTGATGACCTGGTTATTATTCTGTTGGTGACCTGGCTATCGATCTGTTGATGACCTGACTATCGTTCTGTTGATGACCTGACTATGGTGATTATCATGTTGTTGGTGACCTGTGACCCACTTGATGTGTTCTTATCTTTAATCCATCTCACCATCTTGCCTCACTCTCCCACACTCTCCCTGCCTTCCCCACTCTCCCTGCCATCCCCACTCTCCCACACTCTCCCTGCCTTCCCCACTCTCCATGCCATCCCCACTCTCCCACACTCTCCCTGCCATCCCCACTCTCCCACACTCTCCCTGCCATCCCCACTCTCCCTGCCATCCCCACTCTCCCAGGAGTGAGAGCAGTGATGAGTGGTCTTGACATTTCAGAAGATGGGAGGTGTGTGTGTGTGTGTGTGTGTGTGTGTGTGTGTTGTGTGTCAAGACGCGATCTTCCTAATGACCCGCCCATCTCCTCCCATCATCTCCCCTCGCCCCCATACATCCCAGATGCCTCCCTCCCTCCTTCCCCTTGGCGCCACAACGGAGGTCACCAGTGCCAGGGGTCACAGATCTAGGATGGGGACCATAAGGTCATGTCTTCGCCTCGTAAGGTCAAGTCGACGGTGCCACTGTATTAATATGTGTGTGTGTGTGTGTGTGTGTGTGTGTGTGTGTGTGTGTGTGTGTGTGTGTGTGTGTGTGTGTGTGTGCGGTCTCAAAGTTGACCCCATTACTTTTTTTTTTCATCACAGGAAATCGTGAGGAGGCATATTTGGCGGGTTGCCTTCTGTGTAAAGAGAGAGAGAGAGAGAGAGAGAGAGAGAGAGAGAGAGAGAGAGAGAGAGAGAGAGAGAGAGAGAGAGAGAGAGAGAGAGAGAGAGAGAGAGAAGTAGTATCACTCGGCCTTGTTTCTAACCACTCCAGAGCCCAATAGGTCATTACGTCAGTGCGCTCTGACCTCCTGACCTCATTAGTGCGTGACTTCATTACCCCCCCCTCCCATACCCCCCCACCCCACCACCACGCTGTTGCTACGTGACGTCATTAGGGAAACGACACTGGAAAAGGGCATCGTCACGAGGGGCGGCGGAACGACCCTGTGACACCACTGTATAGTGACCTCATTACCCCTACACCATCCCCATTAACCCCCCTACACCCCCTCCACCCCCCCCCCCCCCATAACGATGTCGATTTCAGAGGTCGATTGTTTGTGACGTCAGACACTTGGAGATCTTCCACCCATGCGAGGTTATGTGACCCCCGACCCCCCTGACCTCGTATACTGACCTCATTACGTGGTTATTACTCCATGACGTCACTTGAGGTCCTCCTCGCCCCCCCCCCTCCCATGCGAGGTTATGACCCACCTGACATCATCACGCACTGACCTGTTGCTTCGTGATGTCACCACCAGGTCAAGGTCTGCTTCGCCGACGTCATCACCAGGTCAGGTCTTCACATGGTGACGTCACTCCCACGCGGAATCACTGTCTGGAGGACCATGATTACCACCATGACGTCATACCTTCCTGACCTCATTCCCCAGTGGCATGGTGCCCTAGTTACGTCAGGGTGGCCCTCCCCCCGCCCTCCGGTACCAGGTCACTACCCCATCAATTTCCCCATACTCTGACCTCCCCTCCACACCTCCCTCCCTCCACCTCCCTCCACCTCCCTCCACCTCCCTCCCTCCACCTCCCTCCACCTCCCTCCACCTCCCTCCCTCCACCTCCCTCCACCTCCCTCCACACGAGCCGCAGTGTTACAAACTTGCAGACGACAGTGATACCTACGCCACCCACCTACACCACCCACTGCCCACCTACACCACCCATTGCCCACCTACACTACCCACTGCCCACCTACACCACCCACTACCCACCTACACCACCCACTACCCACCTACACCACCCACTACCCACCTACACCACCCACTACCCACCAACACCACCCACTACCCACCTACACCACCCACTAGCCACCTACACCACCCAATACCCACCAACACCACCCACTACCCACCTACACCACCCACTACCCACCTACACCACCCACTACCCACCAACACCACCCACTACCCACCTACACCACCCACTACCCACCTACACCACCCACTACCCAACTACACCACCCACTAACCACCTACACCACCCACTACCCACCTACACCACCCACTACCCACCTACACCACCCACTACCCACCTATATCACCCAGTGTGACCCCCCTGGTAGAGCACATATGTGCAATAGGACAGGGTAGCAGGTCAAACCGCGTGCCGGGCAGTGCCTGACAGTGCCGGGTAGTGCCTGACAGTGCCGGGTAGTGCCTGACAGTGCCGGGTAGTGCCTGACAGTGCCGGGTAGTGCCTGACAGTGCCGGGCAGTGCCTGAAAGTGCCGGGCAGTGCCTGACAGTGCCTGACAGTGCCGGGCAGTGCCTGACAGTGCCGGGTAGTGCCTGACAGTGCCTGACAGTGCCGGGCAGTGCCGGGCAGTGATCATTACCCGCCGCACATCACCACACGATCACTGGTATCATGGTGTCATACAACAGCTGGCCTTCCACGTGTCTTCTGCACACTCAAGATTGTCATGCACGACGCCCTGGGCACGACGGGGCAGCCTTACAGTCAGTCGTCCCTCGTTCAGGCAGCCATGATGATGTCATGCAACTCCGGGCTAATCCTCAGAGGTGGTCATAGGTCAAAGGTCAAGCCATATTAACCATGGGTACGACCTCAGGAGTACGTGCTCAGGAGTCGTATTGCTGTGCCTCAAGGGTCGTACCTTCGTGGTCAAGGGTCGTACCTTCGTGTTCAAGGGTCGTACCGTTGTGCACAAGAGTCGTACCGTTGTGTTCAAGGGTTGTACCGTTGGCGTGCTCAAGGGTCGTACCGTTGTGCTCAAGGGTCGTACCCTTGTGCACAAGGGTCGTACCGTCATATTCAAAGGGTCGTATCGTCGGAGTGCACAAGGGTCGCACCGTCAGCGTGCACAAGGGTCGTACCGTTGTGCACAAGGGTCGTACCGTCGGCGTGCACAAGGGTCGCACCATCGGCGTGCTCAAGGGTCGTACCGTCGGCGTGCACAAGGGTCGTACCGTCATGTTCAAAGGGTCGCACAGCTTGCCATCCTGCTTGGACACACCGCTCGTCTAACATTACTCAACTGAGACTTTCAGAACTTAATTCCACAAGTGCTGTAGCCAACCTAATAACATACAACCCAGGAGAACAAGGCAAGCAAAGCCTTTCGAGTATATAAATATCTTTCACACTCATCTCTCTCTCTCTCTCTCTCTCTCTCTCTCTCTCTCTCTCTCTCTCTCTCTCTCTCTCTCTCTCTCTCTCTCTATGACTTGTCTTCGGCCACTCACAAGAAAAAAGGGAACATTAATCTTGGGTATTGTGAGCGGGGGGAAAATCCTGACTACCTCTGAGATATGAGCGTCACTAACCACTGCGAAATTCCTCCTCACACACACACACAAAAAAAGAGCAATATACATTTCGATGTCTACCTAAGCCCACCATCTATCGACACACACCCCCACCCCCCCAGCTCTCGACGTTTAAAGTCGACGTTAATCTTGTCAGATCTGATGATAAAGATCATATAATGGATATCTCACGAGCGTCAACAGTACATAAACAGACACTTAACACTGTATTACCCCCGACCCTGTCGTGTGGCATGAGTATGATAAAAAAAGGCACTTACTGAGCTTCAAGCGTCTCGTGTCGTGCCATCTCCGCGCACACACACACACACACACACACACACACACACACACACACACACACACACACACACACACACACACAGAGGATTTGCCTCAGAGATTAAAGCAAGTCCACATACACACACCCTCATCACGCAACTCAGAGGAGAGATAAGGCCCCCACGTGGGACGACCTGAGAGACGGTAGCCAAGTGGACGACACTCAACATGGAAGCCACAGCGAGGTATACACAAGTTGTTTCTCACAGGCCCGAGAGACACGACGCCTTCATCCTTGCAAGGGCGCGAGGATCGCGTGGCCAGCGGACGCGAGTAACCGGAATTTCTCGCTCGACGGGAGAAATCGCTCGTAACCATGACACCAGCTTGGGCAATACGTGCTGCTGTGGCTTCCCCGGACTCCATCCTGAGGGTTTATATTGACTGTCTTGACATCTACGTTATCGGTAAATTAGTCTAGTCTCCTCCTGAGAGATGTCTGTGGGCCAGGATGGGTCACCTGCGTGATAATGAGGGGAGAGATGAGTGCGCAAGGAACGCTGGCTCTCTGGGGATCCAGAGTCTTGATCGTTGACCGATTGTTCGTCCGAGTTCAACAAGGCAAGGGAGGGAGGGCCACTGCTGGCCACCACACAGTGTGCATTGCTGGGTGTGTAGGGTGGCCACACTACACCAGGCACAGTGTACATTGCTGGGTGTGTAGGATGGCCACACTACACCAGGCACAGTGTACACTGCTGGATGTGTAGGGTGGCGACACTACACCAGGCACAGTGTACACTGCTGGATGTGTAGGATGGCCACACTACACCAGGCACAGTGTACACTGCTGGGTGTGTAGGGTGGCCACACTACACCAGGCACAGTGTACACTGCTGGGTGTGTAGGATGGCCACACTACACCAGGCACAGTGTACACTGCTGGGTGTGTAGGACACCTAGCGTTCACCTGCAGCCCAAGCCTGCGCTACGTTCAGCAGCAGGGAAATGTTAACCCCTTTGGAGTGAAGAGTTCTTTGACAAGACAGTACACCCAGTGATACAGCCTCGCCAAAAGTAACTTTTCACCTCTTGAAGGCGAAGCCCAGTAACACACACACACACACACACACACACACACACACACACACACACACACACACACACACACACATATATGGTGACCCAGAGAGGGGTGGGGGGTGGAGTGGGCCCTCCATGACCTTTGACATTTCCAACGGTGACCTTGCTCGAGTGCTACTGCAGTTAAGTTGATCTGCCTCTGTCAAGTCATGATTACTTCTCTCACTCTAATTATCCTAATAACTTCGTTAACGCCCTACATTATATATATATATATATATATATATATATATATATATATATATATATATATATATATATATATATATATGTATGTATATATATTTAATTTTGCTTTGTCGTTGTCTCCCGCGTTAGCGAGGTAGCGCAAGGAAACAGACGGAAGAATGGCCTAAAGCACCCACATACACATGTATATACATACACGTCCACACATGCAAATATACATACCTATACATCTCAATGTATACATATATATATAACACACAGACATATACATATATACACATGTACATAATTCATACTGTCTGCCTTTAACTATTAGAGATTATTGATCATAATCGTATTGTTTATTGATCATAATCGTATCATTTATTGATCATAATCGTATTGGTTATTGATCATAATCGTATTGTTTATTGATCATAATCGTATCATTTATTGATCATAATCGCACTGGTTATTGATCATAATCGTATTGTTTATGAACGTGACATCAAAACGTTTGTATTTCGAAATAAAGTTGATCAAATGTGTCGACCAGCCGTTGATTGCTGTCTGTCAGGTGACGATAGGGGGGGGGGTCACATGTTCTGATGATGGAGGTCAGCGTTGTGACCCCCGCGGAGCGGAGAGGGAGGAGGGAGGGAAGAGGAGGGAGCTACCCCTCAAGCCGCAGGCCACATGGTGGGTGGGGGAAGAGAGGAGGTGGAGGTGGAGGAGCTGCTGGCCTTATCAACGATTATCTCTGGTGTTTATACTTTCTCCACGATGATCTATGACGTGTACCTGCTGCTGGCCATGGTGGGTGGGTGGGTTCGGTGGGTGGGTTGGGTGGGT